>NC_061116.1:204433592-204444225 GCF_002878395.1 Capsicum annuum | reverse complement strand
TTTAAGGATAAACCCATGAGAGGCCAGCTTAAGGTGCAAAGGGACAAATTTTGTCCACCTTAAGGAATAAAACTTTTGAGATCCTTTTAAGGATAAACCCGCGAGAGGCCAGCTTAAGGTGCAAAGGGACAAATTTTGTCCACCTTAAGGCATGAAACTTTTGAGATCCTTTTAAGAATAAACCCATGAGAGGCCAGCTTAAGGTGAAAAAAGACAAATTTTGTCCACCTTAAGGCATAGAACTTTTGAAATCCTTTTAAGGATAAACCCACGGGAGGCCAGCTTAAGGTGCAAAGGAACAAATTTTGTCCACCTTAAGGTATGAAAATTTTGAGATCCTTTTGAGGATAAACCTGTTAGAGGCCTTGATTTGAAGACTTGGAAATTTTGTCAACTTTCACTCTCAAATTTGGCGTTTTAAGTGGTTCAACTTCCAAATTTGGGGATTTTAGAGACTTCATCTTATGTAAATGAAGCTCATATTTCATTAGAGTTTGCCCCTATTGAGCCACTAATACGTGGAGTGAGTCCAAAATTAAATTAGAATGTTTTCATACTTGGTATCCATATGGTAGATACTGCAGGAATATTTTTTTTTTGACACTCATGCAACTGAACTCAGAATGAAATTCCAAACGCCTACGTACCTCAATTAAGAGGATCAAGTCACAACGTAGTTTTGGGTCATTTTTTTTTAATTTTATTTTATTGTGTCCTAAGTATTGCCTAGGCCGCCTCTTTCGAGGTTTTCAACCTATCGGACATTTATTTGATAATTTTTTTTTAGCCGTTCACAGTTTATACTCTTGCGGGTAAGAAGTAAACATGCAGTTTATACTCGTGCCTTAAGGAGTGTACATGCAGTTTATACTCATGCCTTAAGGAGTGTACATGCAGTTTATACTCGTGCCTTAAGGAATGTCATCTTTCTTTAAGGATAGTACTTCTTCAAGAACTTAGCGTTGATGGGGCCAACCCTCACGCCATCTGCATCGACAAGCTTGTAAGCACCATTTGAATATGCCTCTTGTACGACATATGGTCCATCCCACTTTGAGGTGAATTTGCCCCCAGACTTATACAACAACAACAACAACAACAACAACAACAACAAACCCAGTGTATTCCCACCTAGTGGGGTCTGGGGGGGGGGTAAGATGTATGCAGTCTATACCTCTACCTCTGATGAAGTAGAAAGGCTGTTTCCGATAGACCCCCGGCTCAAGACACGAGATACCACACAAACACATAGTAAAGCACAGAAGCAGATTACATAACATAAATACGGCATCCATAAGTAATATAAAACAGAGGAAAGCAGAGGAAAGCACACAGATTCGTAATAAAACATGGAACACGGAAGACGGAATCATAACAGGAATAAAAAACCCACCAAGTAATTCCCTACACTGGCGACCCAAACTGGCCCTAATCCTCTGTCGAGATTCGCGCCCTCCAGACCTTCCTATCTAGGGTCATGTCCTCGGTGAGCTGCAACTGTTCCATGTCCCGCCTAATCACCTCGCCCCAGTACTTCTTCGGCCTACCCCTACCCCGCCTAAAACCATCCAATGCTAGCCTCTCACACCTACGGACCGGGGCATCCATGCCCCTCCTCTTCACGTGTACGAACCATCTCAATCGTGCTTCCCGCATCTTGCACTCCACTGAAGTCACACCAACCTTCTCCCGGATAGTCTCATTCCGAACTCTATCCCCTTTAGTCAGTCCACACATCCAGCGCAACATCCGCATTTCTGCCACCTTCATTTTTTGGATGTGGGAGTTATTAACTGGCCAACACTCCGCTCCACACAACAAGGCCGGACGGACTACCACCCTGTAGAATTTGCCTTTAAGCTTGGGCGGCACCTTCTTATCACACAGCACCCCCGACGCGAGTTTTCACTTCATCCATCCCGCCCCAATACGGTGCGAGACATCCTCGTCAATCTCACCGTTACTCTGGATCATGGACCCAAGATACTTGAACTTATCCCTCTTACACACCTCCTGTGCTTCCAGCTTCACTACTACCTCATTCTCCCGCCTCACGTCATTAAACTTGCATTCTACATACTCTGTCTTGCTTCTGCTCACCCTGAACCCTTTAGACTCAAGAGTTTGCCTCCACACCTCTAATTTGTCATTCACACCCCCTCAAGTCTCATCTATCAGAACTACATCATCTGCAAAAATCATACACCACGGCACCTCCCCTTGAATGTGCCGCGTCAATACATCCATCACCAACGCAAATAAAAAGGGACTAAGAGTAGATCCCTGATGCAATCCTGTCAGGACAGTGAAATGCTCTGAGTCTCCTCCCGCCGTCCTCACCTGGGTTTTCGCTCCATCATACATATCCTTAATTACTCTGGTATATGCCAGCGGTACTCCACTCACCTCCAAGCATCTCCAAAGCACCTCCCTAGGGACTTTGTCGTATGCCTTCTCCAGATCGATAAACACCATGTGCAGATCCTTCTTTCGCTCCCTATACTGCTCCACCAATCTCCGCACCAGGTGGATTGCCTCCGTCGTCGAGCGGCCGGGCATAAATCCAAACTGGTTTTCCGAAATAGACACTATCCGTCTCAGCCTCACCTCTACCACTCTCTCCCAGATCTTCATAGAGTGACTCAATAACTTAATCCCCCTATAGTTATTGCAACTCTGAATGTCCCCCTTATTCTTATAGAGAGGGACCATGGTACTCCACCTCCATGCCTCGGGCATCTTTGCCGTCCTGAAGATTTCATTAAACAATCCAGTCAACCACCTTACACCAGCCTCTCCAACGAACTTCCAAAACTCCACCGGTATCTCATCCGGCCCCGTCGCCCTACCCCTTCGCATCCTGTGGACAGCCTGTCTAACCTCTTCTACCTTAAAACGTCTACAATAGCTAAAATCCTGATACTCCTCTGAGTGCTCTAGTGCCCCCAGACTTATGAGAAGTGATAATAGGCCTTCTTACTGCAAGGACTTGATCTCCAACTTGGAAGCACCTCAAGCGAACTCTTTTGTTGAAAGAACGAGATAGTCGGGCTTGATAGCATTCAAGATTTTGTTAAGCCTCCAGTCTCTTCTCATCAAGAGTTTCTAACTCCGCAAGACGCAACTTAGCATTTTCTTCATCGGTGAGCCCTTCTTGAATAGTCAGTCTCAAAGAAGGTATTTGACGCTCAAGTGACAGGACTGCTTCAACTCCAAAAGTAAGTGAGTATAGGGTTGCTTGTGTTGGTGTACAGTAAGTTGTCCTATACACCCATAAATCTTGTTCCATTCGCTCATACCAGTCTCGTTTGGATTTGGAGACGACTTTCTTCAACAAGTTGCATAAAGTCTTATTAAAGGCTTCAGCTAAACCATTGGCGACAACATGATACATTGAAGATTTGCGCTGCTTGAAGCCAAAGAGGTCACAGATCTTGTTCATCAACTTGTTATCAAACGGCTTGCCATTGTTAGTTATTATATATTAAGGGATTCCAAAGCGGTAGATGATATTTACTCGGATGAAGTTCGCAATATTTTCTTTCTTTTCTTGATAGCAACTGCTTCAGTCCATTTTGAGAAGTAATCTGTTGCAGCCAAGATGTATAAGTATCCACCAGAAGACTTTGGCAGTGGACCAACAACATCCATTCCCCAAGCATTGAATGGCCAAGACGCTACAGTTGGATGTAGCACCTCTATAGGTTGATGTATGAAATTTGTGTGGAATTGGCAAGCTTTGCATCTTCTCGCACAATCCAAGCAATCTTTCACCATCGTTGGCTAATAATATCTCATCCTTTTAATGTGAAAATTGAGCTTCGGTCCAGACTGATGTGATCCACAAACTTCCGAGTGCGCTTCTTGCAAAGCTTGAATTGCTTCTTCCTCTCCCAATCACCGTAAGAGTACTCCTTCAAATGATCTTCTGTACAGTGTGCTTTGTAGTAAAGGAAGCGAGATGCACGATGACGAATGTCAGTCTTTCTTCTTGGATCTTCTGGAAGTATCCCATAACATAAGTAATCAATAATAGGTGTCGCCAATCTTCTTTTACAGCTTCAGACATGATAACGAGGTATTCAACCTTGTTTTCCACATCCTCATCTAACGGTGGTACTACCCATTCTTGGCGGACAATAACTTGGGTCTGATTTGGAAGAGTTAGGGTTGAGGCCAGAGTAGTTAGGGCATCAACTTGCTTATTTTCTTTCCTTGGCACATGTTGGAGGGTTACTCCTCCAAGACACCCCATCAACTTTTGTGCATAATCATAATATAGTTGTAGCTCAAGCTTTCTGATTTCATAGCTTCCCAAAAGCTGCTTGATCACCAATTGGGAGTCAGCAAAGACTCGTAATTCCAGTTGTTTCATGTCAACTGTCATCTCAAGTCCAAGTATTAAAGCTTGCTATTTAGCAAAATTATTAGAGCAACGATTTATTAGGGTAAAAGAGTATGGGATGACCTCTTATTGTGGAGTGACGAACACCACACCAGCACCAGCTCCATCTCGATGTGCGACACCATCAAAGTACATCTTCCATGGGGCTCTAGCTTCAATGACCATTGCATCTTCATCAGGAAGTTTATCGCTCAGTTCCCAATCATCAGGTATCGGGTGGTCTTCCAAAAAGTCATCTAATGCTTGTCCCTTTATGGCCTTTTGAGGAACATACACAATCTCAAACTGTTAAAATTGAAGGTACCATCTTGCAAGTCGGTCACTAAGGACAGGTTTCGGCATTACAAACTTGATGGGATTTTCCCTAGACACGAGACGAACTACATGAGCTTGAAAGTAGTGTTTCATCTTTTGAATTGAGAAGGCCAATGTCAAACATAACTTTCCAATTGGAGAATACTTTAGCTCATTTGGTGTCATCATTTTGCTCAGATAGTTGTAATACCCAGTATTCAAGTACGTGTATAGGCGTATTCAAGTACGTGTATTGGTCTTATTTATATGAAATTAATTTTTTTTTAATTTTATTTCTATCGGAATTTACCCGTCGATGGTTCCATGCGAAGGTTATTGAATAAGATTTCCAACGATATAAAAATTGCCAAAAACAGATAGGTTTTGGATATAATCAAGCACGTTCGAAACTATAAAACGGTGGCCAGGATATTTGGGAATAGTAATTATGCAGGAAAATTTCCTGCACACAAACTACTGAGGCCAGCCGAATTTTTGGGTCAACTTCGAACGATCATAACTCCCTTAATATAATGAATTGAGAGAGCTGCAACCTATTAAAAAAATATCTTTGAGTCTTCTTTCCAATGCAATTGGTTTCATCCAAATCCAACATCTAAGTAAGGAGTTATACTCGTTTTACTTCAGCCTATCAAAATAGATTTTTAGGGTCAACTTCAAACGGCCATAACTCCTTGTACAGGCCGAACTGGGTGGCCTACTTTATATGGAATGAAATCCCTTTGAATTATCCTTCCAACGATACCAATTTTACCCAAATCCGATATCGGAGCAAAGAGTTATGGTCGATCTACTTTAGCTTATCAAAACAGTCCACCAAAGGACAAATTTGACCTTATTTAAATTTTAAAGGCATTTTGGTCATTTCCTATTATATTATGGACGGGAATACGTGTATATACACATGTATATGAATTTAAAAACTCATTTTCATCATCAATCATTGAGAAAGAACAAACCCTAGCGAAATTTGACCTTTAAATTCTTTTGATTCAACCGTAGAAATTCCAAAGTAATCCGATAACTTTGTTTGTCATCTCGAGAGCTTCGAATGACACCTATTATTTGTGCAAACAGGATTGCATAATCAAGAGGTGAATTCTAAGGTATGAATATTCTTTGCCTTTATTCTTTTTCATATGTATATGTGTGATAGAGGATTATATGTATTGATTGTTATTGAAAGGTGATGGAAATAGGGTTATGGACTATTTTGCATGGTTTGGTTGTATTGAATTGTGGAAGGTGGATATGGTAATTGAGTTATGGAAGGTGGATATGGTGATATACTATTGAATTAATGATTATTTATGTCTATGGCTCAATTTGGTTTAATGGATTGGTTGGAAAGATAAATGATTCCAAACTTTATATTGGAGGATATTGTATGAATATGCATGGCATGTGAATGTAATTGGAGTATAAGAGGGTTAAAGTGACACCCTTTATGGTGTAATTAAGGCTTACTACTTAACCACTAGTTTGGTGAATTCAAATAATTGAATTGTGACGTTTGGTTGCTAATACTAGATTGCTATATATGTTCATTGTAGATAAGTAATCCAAAAAGACGGGAAGTCTATTTGGGACTAGTATTGAAGGTTGACAGTCAGGTATGTAAAGCATACTCTATACCATATCTTTGGCATGAAAGTGAACAATTGTTCTATTAAGAAAGTTTTCAAAGTTATTCAATAACATGTGATCCATAATGGTTTTGTATGATGTCTTACGTTACCAATGAACTTGTTTCCACCCTACAAGATGTCAAGACATTCCAATACTTACTTGTTTTACAAATCTTACATGTTTATTGCACTAATGAATGTCAGAAGGTATCCGGTTAATCAAACAAAATCCATGTGCTATTAATAACTCCAAAACGTTTCATTGATATACCAATAAGTTCCTACTTTATTGTTATGGCATTGATGATTCCAAAACACTTCATTGATGTGCCAATGAGTTCTTACTTCATTGTTATTGCATTGATGGTCTATTTATATATCTCTTATTGATGTATCATTGTTTCAAAGTATCAAAAATGCGTGGTGACCGAAATAACAATCTCAAAGATTAATTGAACTAAGTGATGGAAGTCCTCTCTTATCGGGTGGTATCCCAGAGGCATAAGCCTATCATGGGTCGATCCCTATTTATGTGTTTATGGGTGGTATCCCAGGGGCATAAGCCTATCATAGGTCGATCCCAGTTGATATGTACTGGAGGAAACCTATTGGTCACAGTACAGTACAATAATGATTAGAAAGATGATAAGAACAAAGGTAAAGTGATTAAATAAATACAATGTACAGGTTGTCACAAGTTCTAGTAAGTGTAGTCCACTCCTATTACGATTTATTCACTTGTTTCTGATTTCTATTGAGCTCCTATATCATATGTGATTATCTACAACCTTACATACTCAGTACATATTTTGTACTGACGTCCCCCACGGAAGACCTGCATTTCATGCTGCAGGCACAGGTACCTCAGCTCATACACTGCACAAGTAGGAGCCAGGATATCCAGCTGCTTTTGGTGAGCTCCAGTTTGCTCCGGGGCTTTCCGTATCATATCCAGTCACTTTCGGTATTGTATAGAAGTTAGTTATATGGCGGGGTGTGTCCTGACCTTAGTTAAACTTTGTGTATTGTATAGAGGCTTTGTAGACCTAATGTACAGTCAAGGTAGTGTTTTTGTTAATAGACGTGATGGCTCCAACGGCCAAGTATTGTATATATATATGTGTGTGCTCGAGCTTATATAGGTGATTATTTTCTTTTATATGCGACATGATGCTGTCCGAATTTCGAGTTGTCATAGAGGTATGCATGGGAAGTATAAGGTTATGAGCTAGTTCTCCCGGGCCTCCTCAGTTACGGGTGTCAGTCCGCCCCAATAGGATTTGAGGCATGACAATAGTGGTATCAGAGAAGTTCGTCCTAGTGAGTCTACAAAGTCGTGTCTACGTAGAGTCTTGTTTATCAGTGTGTCGTGCACCACATCTATAAATAGGAGGCTATGGATATTTAGGAATTATTTCTTTTCTTCACATCTTAGATCGTATGATAGAGCCTATATTGTATATGAAGTCATAGTTGACCACTGAATTCATTTATTTCTCTTATTATAGTAATGATGCCAGTTACCAGAAGTAAGAATACCGGTAAACAAGTAGATGTGGCTGTTGGAGAGGGGACTAGTAAGTCACCTACTATACCAGCTAATCAAAGTGAGGCTCCAGCTGAGCATACATTAGAAACTTCTTTCACTCCGGAAGAAATAAGGGGGAGGAGAACTATATCCCCAGATCCACCTATTAATGCTGCTGATCAAGACCTTAGAAATGCAGTGCAATTTTTGACTCGTATAGTTGCTGGGCAGGCTCAAGGGCAAGCCATTCCTACCACAGGTCCTAGTGGTACAGATAGGGAGGCTAGCCTTCTAACACATGATTTTCTTAAGATGGATCCTCCTACTTTTACTGGATCAGATCTTAACTAGGACCCACAAGACTTTATTGATCAAATTCAAAGGCCCTTGATGTTATACATGTAACGGGTAGAGAGACAGTGGAGTTAGCGGCGTATAAATTCAAAGAGGAGGCTATATTGTGGTACGAGGACTGAAAACGATCTAAGGGTATTGATGCACCCCCAGCTACTTGGAAAGAGTTCAAAGAGGCATTTCTTGATCATTATCTTCCATTCACGATTTGTCAGGCCCGTACAGATCAATTTTTAAATCTTCGTTAGGGGAGTATGAGCGTGAGGGAGTATAGTCTCTGATTTAATTCCTTGTCAAGATATGCTCCTAATGTTGTAGCTACTATGGATAACAGAGTTTATCAACATGTGGATAGGCTAAATCCATATCTGGTTAGAGATTGTACTATTGCCGCTTTGAACAAAGATATGGACATAGTGAGGATGCAAGCTTTTACACAGAAAATGAAAGATCAGAGGTAGAGGAAAAGAACACGAGAATTAGAAAGAGGATATTCCAAGAGGGCCAGATCTATAGGGCAGTTCATGGCATCCCAAGGAGGGTTCAGACCACAGTTTTCTGCTAGACCACCTAGGCCATTACCTTATTATTCTGCAACTAGTGCCCCACCATAGTTCCAAGGGTCCAGAAGAAATTAATTTGGGCACAGAAGTGAGAGTCAGAGTTTCGTACAGTGGGGTACCAAAGGCAAGGGAATATGAACCAATCAAGACCTCCTTAAGAGCCATGCAATAAATGTGGAAGGTATCATTTGGGCGTATGTTGGTTGAGGACCAATGTTTGCTTTTGGTGTAGTATGTCGGGGCATATGATGAGAGAATGCCCACGAAGGGGCATAGGGGGTATGGCATGACCTATGGGGTCATTTGTTACATCATCATCATCGATGCCTTATTCAGGAAGGGGTGTACAACCAATGAGTCGTGTTAGAGGTGATAAAGGAGCCACGAGTTCTAGCGGGGCTCAAAATCGTACGTATGCTCTAGCGGATCGATAAAATTTAGAGGCTTCCCCAGATGTGGTTATGGGTACGTTGTCTATCTTTTCATTTTGATGTATATGCCTTAATTGATCCCGGTTCTACATTATCTTATGTTACTCCATTGGTTGCTGGAAAGTTTGAAAGAATACCCAAACTATTAGTTAATTCATTTGAAGTGTCCACACCAGTTGGGAAATCTATTATAGGTAGAAGGGTTTACTGAAATTGCATAGTAACTGTTTGTGGTCGTGATACAATGGCTGATCTTGTGGAGTTAGAAATGGTAGATTTTGATATTATAATGGGTATGGACTGGTTAGCGTCTTGTTATGACACAATTGATTGCTGTACAAAAGAGGTATATTTCCATTTTCCAAATGAATCAGTCCTTGATTGGAAAGTTGAAATTGGCGCGCCAAGAGGTAGAATTATTTCTTATTTTAAGGCAAGAAGAGTGATTTTCAAGGGATACATATATCATTTAGTTAGAGTAAGGGATACAGAAGCGGAGCCACCAACTCTTCATGCTGTTCCGGTGGTAAATGAATTTTCTGATGTATTTCCTGAAGATCTTCCAGGTTTGCCTCCTGAACCAGAAGTAGAGTTTGGTATTAATATAATACCAGGCACCTAACCAATCTCCATTCCTCCGTATAGAATGGGCCCAGCAGAATTACGAGAATTGAAAGTGCAATTGAAAGATTTGCTAGAGAAGGATTCATAAGGCCTAGTATGTCCCCTTGGGGAGCACCAGTGTTATTTGTGCGCAAAAAGGATGGCTCACTGAGGATGTGTATTGATTATCGACAATTGAATAAGGTGACTATTAAGAATAAATATCCTCTCCTAAGAATTGATGATTTATTTGATCAGTTACAGGGCGCCAAGTGCCTTTTTAAGATTGATTTGAGGTCAGGTTACCACCAAGTGAGGGTCAAAGAGAAGGATATACCCAATATAGCTTTTTGAACACGGTATGGTCATTATAAGTTTCTAGTTATGTAATTTGAGCTAACAAATGCACCCACAGCTTTTATGGATTTGACGAATAGGGTGTTTAAGCCATTCCTGGATGTATTTGTGATAGCTTTTATAGATGATATTCTAGTTTATTCTAGATCAGAAGAGGACCATGCCAATCACTTATGACAGGCATTGCAGACTCTTCGTGATTGTAAGCTTTATGCAAAGTTCTCTAAATGTGAGTTTTGGTTAAAGTCGGTGGCATTTTTGGGTCATATTGTATCTAGTGAAGGGATAAAGGTTGATGCTCAAAAGATAGAAGTTGTGAAGAACTGGCCAAGGCCCACAACGCCTACGGAGATTCATAGTTTTCTCAGGTTGGCTGGTTATTATACAAGGTTTGTTGAAGGATTTTCTTCCATTTCAGCACCCTTAACCAGGCTAACCCATAAAGCATC
>NC_061116.1:204431236-204433492 GCF_002878395.1 Capsicum annuum | reverse complement strand
AGGTGGCATTTTTGGGTCATATTGTATCTAGTGAAGGGATAAAGGTTGATGCTCAAAAGATAGAAGTTGTGAAGAACTGGCCAAGGCCCACAACGCCTACGGAGATTCATAGTTTTCTCAGGTTGGCTGGTTATTATACAAGGTTTGTTGAAGGATTTTCTTCCATTTCAGCACCCTTAACCAGGCTAACCCATAAAGCATCCAAATTCCAATGGAATGATGCCTGTGAGAAGAGTTTTCAAGATTTAAAGAACAAGTTGATTTCTACACCCGTTTTGGTATTTCCAGAAGGCACCGAAGGGTATACAGTGTATTGTGATGCTTTCAGAATTGGTTTAGGATGTGTATTGATACAACATGGTAAGGTAACAACATATGCTTCTAGACAATTGCGGCCACATGACAAAAATTATCCTACACACGATCTTGAGCTGGCGGTAATTATTTTTGCTTTAAAGATATGGCGCCACTACTTATATGGGATTCATGCTGATATATATACTGACCATAAGAGCTTGCAATATATTTTTAATTAGAAGGATCTAAATTTAAGGCAACGGTGATGGCTTGAACTATTAAAGGACTACGATGTTGATATCTTGTACCATCCAGGGAAAGCAAATGTGGTAGTTGATGCGTTAAGTCGTAAGGCTATGATGGTGCCTATAGAAAGGCAAGGGATAATTAAAGATCTTCACCAGTTAGCTAGTTTGGGAGGTTGCCTTCTTGAAACTCCGGATAAAGAGCTTATCGTACATAATGCTGTGGAATCTTCATTAGTAGCTGAAGTGAAAGAGAAGCAATATGCAGATCCTATTTTATTATAGCTTAAGGAGAACGTTCAGAGTGGTGCGACCAAGGCATTTGAGCTTATGTGAGAAGGAGTACTTCAGTGCCAAAACCGATTGTGTGTGCCGGATGTAGACGGGCTAAGAAAGAAGATTATGACAGAGGCACATTGTTTAAGGTATTTCATTCATCCAGAATCAACCAAAATGTATCAAGATTTGAAAGATATGTATTGGTGGAATGACTTGAAGAAGAGCATTGCAGAATTTGTAGCTGAATGTTCAAATTGTCAAAGAGTTAAAGTTGAGCACCAAAAACCCAGAGGTTATATGCAATGCATTGATCTTCCAAGCTGGAAGTAGGACATGATCAACATGGATTTTGTTATTGGTTTGCCTCGTACATCCCAGAAGTTTGATTATATATGGGTGATTGTTGATAGGCTTACCAAATCCGCACATTTCCTACCAGTTAGGACCACTTACATAGTTGAAGAGTATGCAAAGCTGTACATTAAACAGATAGTCCGATTACATGGAGTGCCAATCTCTATTATATCAGATCGGGGAACCCAATTTATCACAAACTTTTGAAAGTCTTTTCAGAGATGTTTGGGAACACAAGTGATGTTGAGTACAACTTTTTACCCTCAAACAGATGGACAAGCAGAACGTACCATCCAAACACTTGAAGATATGCTACGAGCTTGTGTAATAGATTTTAAGGGCAACTGGGATGATCATTTACCTCTTATTGAGTTTACCTACAATAATAGCTATCATTCAAGTATCAAAATGGCACCATATGAAGCTTGAAATAAAAGGAAGTGTATATCACCAATAGGATGGTTTGAAGTGGGTGAAACTCTTTTGTTCGGACCGGATCTTGTTTATCAAGCCATAGAGAAGGTTAAAGTAATTCAGCAACGACTAAAAACAGCCCAAGTCGACACAAGTCATATGCGGATAGTAGAAACAGAGGGCTAGAGTTTTCTATAGGTGATTGGGTATTTTTGAAGGTATCACCAATGAAAGGGGTA
This sequence comes from Capsicum annuum, assembly GCF_002878395.1. Taxonomy (NCBI): domain Eukaryota; kingdom Viridiplantae; phylum Streptophyta; class Magnoliopsida; order Solanales; family Solanaceae; genus Capsicum; species Capsicum annuum. The sequence continues at coordinate 204,431,664 of NC_061116.1, read as the reverse complement.
GTGAGATTTGGCAAGAAAGGGAAGTTGAGTCTACGTTATATAGTCCCGTATAAGATCACTCGAAGGTTTGGACAAGTTGCATATGAATTAGAGCTACCCCAAGAGCTCTCATCAGTACATCCGGTATTTCATGTGTCAATGCTTCGAAAGTGCACCGGAGATCCATCACATATCACTTCCATTGAGGATGTGCAAGTTGTGGAAGATCTTACCTATGAGGAAGTGCCTATTGCTATTCTAGATGGCCAAGTTAAGAAGATGAGAAATAAAGAGATAGCATCTGTGAAAGTACGTTGGAGAAATCATCAAAGGGAAGAGATTTCATGGGAAGCTGAGGAAGCAATGAAATCTAAGTACCCTCATTTGTTCAAAGATGAAGAGGAAGTTTAAGAAACGGAGTTAGAACATTAACAAGTAAGTTTTTTTTT
>NC_061116.1:204415511-204428236 GCF_002878395.1 Capsicum annuum | reverse complement strand
TTTCCTGCACACAAACTACTGAGGCCAGCCGAATTTTTGGGTCAATTTCGAACGATCACAACTCCCTTAATATAATGAATTGGGAGAGCTGCGACCTATGAAAAGAAAGATATTTGAGTCTTCTTTCTAGTGCAATTGGTTTCATCCAAATCCAACAGCTGAGTAAGGAGTTATACTCATTTTACTTAAGCCTATCAAAACAGATTTTTAGGGTCAACTTCAAACGGCCATAACTCCTTGTACAAGACAAACTGGGTGGCCTATTTTACATGAAATGAAATCCCTTTGAATTATCCTTCCAACGATACTAATTTCACCCAAATCCGATATCGGAGTAAAGAGTTATGGTCGATCTACTTTAGCTTATCAAAACAGTCCACCAAAGGACAAATTTGACCTTATTTAAATTTTAAAGGTATTTTGGTCATTTCCTATTATATTATGGACGGGAATATGTGCATATATACATGTATATGAGTTCAAAAACTCATTTTCATCATCAATCATTGAGAAAGAACAAACCCTAGCCAAATTTGACCTTTAAATTACTTTTGATTCAACCGTAGAAATTCCAAAGTAATCCGATAACTTTGTTTGTCATCTCGAAAGCTTCGAATGACACCTATTATTTGTGCAAACAGGATTGCATAATCAAGAGGTGAATTCCAAGGTATGAATATTGTTTGCCTTTATTCTTTTCCATATGTATATGTGTGATAGAGGATTGTATGTATTGGTTGTTATTGAAAGGTGATGGTGAGCTCCAGTTTGCTTCGGGGCTTTCTGTGTCATATCCATTCACTTTTGGTATTGTATAGAAGTTAGTTATATGGCGGGGTGTGTCCCGACCTTAGTTAAACTCTATGTATTGTCTAGAGGCTTTGTAGACCTAATGTACAGTCAAGGTGGTATTTTGTTAATAGACGTGATGACTCCAACGGCCAAGTATTATATATATATATATATATATATATATATATATATAGATGTGTGTGTGTGTGTGTGATCGAGCTTATATAGGTGATTATTTTCTTTTATATGCGACATGATGCTGTTCGAATTTTGGGTTGTCATAGAGGTATGCATAAGAAGTATAAGGTTATGAGCTGGTTCTTCTGGGCCTCCTCGGTTACGGGTGTCAGTCCGCCCCAATAGGATTTGAGGCATGACAATAGTAAAGAGAGTTTTCTTTGCCTTCACTATTTTCTTGAGCCAGTAGTTCTCCAACTGACCTTTCTTGTGCCGCGACGTAGAGTATCAACGGCTTTCCAGGTATGGGTGCTGTAAGAACTGAAGGTTTCATTAAGTACGATTTGATACTCTTAAAGGCATTACTACAAGCTTGGTCCCATTCGAAGGGAGTGTCCTTCGTCATAAGACGACTAAATGGTTGACATTTTCCAGCCAGGTTTGAGATGAACGTCCTTAAATATGCTAGCCTTCTTTGAAGTCTTTTTAATTCATGAATATCCCGAGGCTCGGACATCTTCAAAATTGCATCAATCTTAGCTTGATCAATTTCAATTCCTCGGTGTCGCACAATGAAGCGAAGAAATTTTCCTGAAGTAACTCCAAAGGCACACTTCAATGGATTCATCCTAAGTTGATAACTTTGAAGCAACTCGAATACCATTCTTAGGTCTTTTAAGTGGTCACATCTCTTTCTTGACTTCACCACTAGATCATCTATATAGCATTCAACATTTTTATGGAGCAGGCCATCAAAGATGTTCTGCATATCCCTTTGATAAGTGGCGGCAGCGTTCTTCAAACCAAAAGGCATCACCTTATAATAATAAATACCTTTGGGCATACGAAATGCAGTGAGTTCTTCATCCTTTGGCGCCATACAGATTTGATTATAGCCGGATGAACCATCCATGAAGGACATTGCCTCATGACCAGTGGTGGCATCAATCATTAACTCTGGTATGGGGATTGGAAAATCATCCTTAGGGCATGCGTTGTTGAGATTTCGAAAGTCGACACAAACTTGAATTTGGCCATTCTTCTTCCGTACTGGAACAATACTTGAAATCCACGTGGGATATTTAACTTCACGAATAAAGCCAGCTTCAATAAGTTTTTAACTTCATTTTCGATCAGTGGAACCAACTCTGGCCTAAAGTGTCTTTGGGATTGCTTAACAGGATGGGCACCATTCTTGACTGCCAACTGATGGACCGCTACTTTTAGATCTAAGCCAGGCATTTCCTTATATCTCCAGGAGAAGACATCCATATATTCTTTGAGTATGGCCATATAAGTGATTTTCTTCCCTACTTCTAGAAATGCACTCAAGTAAGTTGGTCTTGGTTCTTCATCGGTTCCAAGATTAAATTCCTTCAAGGGATCTATTCTGGTCTTTACTTCTTCTTCAAGTTGCGATGGAGCATCTCCAGCATCTTCCTCCTTTTGAAGATCATCATCATTGACGGATATATGATAACACCAAAAGACATATTCTATCTCTTCATCAACCTTTATTTGATATGAGACATTTTTCTCGTTCTGGGTCGTAACATGATATGAGGAGCCAACGCTCTCTTCATCTTCTTCGTGTTGCTTAGTATAAACCACAGTATGCACCTTTGCTTTTAACACCTCATTGCATGAAACTACCAGTTTTGTCTATCGCTTCATTCTAGAAGGAATCAAACTTTGGAAATCCTTCTGGATTTTAAATGAAGAGTGCAGCATCATGCTTTGATGACTTCTTTAACGCTTGTTGTTTTTCTTCTTATTTATAGGACCCAACCTTTCGAACACAGAAGTTCTTGCGGTTTATTCTCCAAGTCGATCAAATACGGAGGGTCTTTTGTTAGCGGCAGTGGATTCTTCTTCCACGATGATGTAATTACTGAATGCCCTTCTTATAAAGATGCAAATTGGAGGTGGCTGCGTGTACCCTAGTCCTTCACGTGCTTGCCTGGTGTTACCCTCCGATGGAAGTTTGCCCAACCTTGATGGCTTATTAGGATTGTATCCATCCTTTACATATAGCTTGTATGCATTTGGATCAAAGCCCTCTTTTGTATACTTCGTAGGGAGTGCCATATCTGGTAGCAGATTTTGAGCCACGGATTCCCCAAGTGGCCTTGAGGATGGATTTATTGCGTCAAACTTCCTGACAGGTAAAGTTAGCCCCTTTAGCATATTATCTTGGGCATTAGGTGAGTGATCTTCCTCTTTTTTTACCTTTGGCACGTAGCGAAGAACAAGAGCTGCCTTCTTCTTCGTAGGAGCGACGCTTTCTTTATTCGAAGTGAAGAAAGGCTTCCTGTTGATGAATTTTTTTATAGTCACCACGACCTTCTTAGATGCAAGATAGTCATACTTGGTCTTGGTGACATCTTCAATCATTTTCTCATCTCCAATATGATTCTTTAAGTAGAATTTTGCATCAGCAAAATATGACTCAGCTTCAGTGAATGGCTTGTCATCGGCGACTATTATTCTTTCCACTCCATTTTTGAGTTACTTTAAGCATTGATAGTAAGAGGATGAGATAATTTTGTTTCCGTGCACCCAAGGCCTACCAAGCAATACATTGTATGAAATTTTGGCATCGATCACATGCATCAATGGGTTTGATTGAAAATTATCCATACTAATCCCCAACTTGATACATCCCATAGACCTTTGATCTCCTTGGTTGAAGCCTTGGATCACTATACGACTTTCGTCCAGTTCGCTAGTAGCGACGCCAAGCTCCTTCATCGTACGATAGGCAGGATATTGACTCCATACCCTTCATCTATCAAGATTCTATTAATCTTGTTTCCTAGAATTTGACCCACCATGTATAAAGGACGGTTATGTAGGGTCTCACAAAGTAAAAGATCGTTATTTGTGAATGTGATTTTTGTATCGCATACATGTGCCTCTTCGCCAAGAGTTTCAGCCAACCTTTCGAAAGATGAAAGAACTTCCATGGGTAGATTCTCACCCTTTGCCCCCTCTGGTAGTATTAAAATAAGATGCTTCAAGGTTGACTTGGGCAGTCTTATTGCGGAACCAACTCAGTAAGAATTCCTCTAAAGTTATCGGACGTAGAGGTTTCTGATAGTGAAGCTCCGTCACCCTTGTCCTTTTTGGAAGTGCAACCAACTTCTGTTTTCTTAGTTTCTTCACCACTTTCCTTACGGTTGGCTGCTCGTACTTCTTTTTTAGTAGGCTCATCTTTTTGCGTTTACGTCTAGTCACTAGAGTCCAACTTTCATCATCGTCTTCATCAACCGAAGACCTGTCAGGCTCTAATATCTCCTTATTAGGCTCTTTGACACAAATTTTAACCTGGTCGAGTGAGCCAAAAGTGATAGAGATTTGATGAGAACTGGCTGTCTCATCGTCGAAGAAGATTTTCTTCTTATTTGCCAGTTGCATAACTTTATTTTTAAAGACAAAACATTTCTCCAGAGGGTGACTTATGAGCCTATGATATTTGTAGTAATTAGGGTCATTGGTCCTTCCGACTTCATTGGAACGCTTCATCTCTGGGAGTTCGATGAGCTTGTGCTGAAGGAGTTCATCGAAAATCTCAGCAACATCAGAATCAAGGAAGGGATATTCCTTTTCTTACATCTCCTTTAACGTTTTCTGATTTGGACGTGCTCCAGAAGTTGTCTTTACACTTTGCTTCTTGCTCACCTTTGTGGTGACTTTCACAGGAGACACATCAACATTCATGAATTCCTTGTTATTATTTTTGGGGACAAACTTACCCCGTCTCTTGGGTTCTTGCTTATCCTTTCCCCTTTGAGGGTCATGGATAGGCGCTCCTTCCTTTCCAACAGAAGACATGCTTAACTCCATGTCGTGAGCACAAGTAGCTAACTCTTCAAAGGATTTTGTCTTAATGGCTTGCAAGATGTAGAGAAGCCCCCAGTGCATTCCTTGGATGCACATCTCTATCGTAGAAGCTTCGCTGAGCCTATCTTTACAGTTTAGGCTAGCATGTCTCCATCGATTGATGAAGTCAATGACTGGTTCGTCCTTTCTTTGCCGAGTATTTGTGAGCTCTGCCATGCTCACTGTACGCCTTGTGTTATAAAAGTGATTCAGGAACTCATGTTCCAATTGCTCCCAACTATTGATGGATTTAGGCTCAAGATCCGTATACCAATCAAAGGCGTTTACCTTTAGGGAACGAACAAACTGTTTGAAAAGATAGTCACCATAAGTTCCAGCATTATTACATGTCTCGACAAAGTATGCGACATGTTGTTTTGGGTTACCTTTGCCCTCAAATTGTTGAAATTTGGGGGGTTGATAGTCAGCAGACATTTTGAGGCTATCTATTCTTGCAATGTAAGGCTTGGCATATGCAAGGAAAGACTTGGTGACAACATCATACTTGTCTTTGAGGGTCCCTTCAATAAATTCCCTCACTTGCCCAATCATTCCCTCAGCAGAAACTTGCACCTCTTTAGTCGATGGTGTTTGTTTCACAGGATTTTCTATCTCATGAACCTCTGGAGCTTTTCCCGACGCATGGCCAGATTCTCCGTCTATCAAGCCTTCCACCCAATCCACTATCGTATCAATCCTAGCCTCTTGATTCTGAACATAGTTGGTCAGGCCTTTAATTACCTTTGTCAGATTCTCAAGCTGCTCCTCCATAGACGAGGCATCAGTTACCATTGCTTGCATGATCACCGGAGATGTTGGAGAGTAACATGGATTATCACATAAGTTGATCTTTGAAGTACTTAGCTTATGTGGTGTAAGTGGAGATGACGCATTTGTTGAACGACCATCGCTCTTTGCGCCAGAGTATTTGGAACCAGAATGCTCAAGTAGAGCAAGAGTCTTCTTAAGCGATTCCGCAACACTACTTCCTCCTTCCGAAGCACTTGTTTGGGACTTTGTTCCTTTTGAGGTTGAAGATCCAAAAACTGGACTTGGCGCGGACGACACTAGATGTGTTTGTTGTCCTAGCAAGCCTGCCTTGCTCCTTGTAACAACTCCTAAACTTTCAAAAGTAATACCAAGGATGATTTCCACTTCGGCAGAAAACCTTGAATCAGCAGCCTTGGAAGCAGTTGATTGAGAATTGATCTTCTTGGAAGTCATTTTTTATTCTTAAACTTTGAAGTATGAAAAGTTGAGATGAGAGGTAGAGATCGTCCCATTGGGCGTGCTAGAATTTGTTGGACAATAAAATTTTGAGATCGAAAAATAAATAATTCGAGACAAGATAATATTGCAACAATCGATTTTATTGATTTCAATAAGTGAGTGTTACAATCTCTATGAATCCTCTGATTCGCCTTTTCGAATATAAATTCAAGGGCTTAAAGCTTAGTCTTGAATTTGAATTTGATTTGATGGACTTGAGGAACTTGATCTTGACGTATGCTTGAATTCAAGAGATTTTGAGCTTGTTCTTGAATATTGCGGTCTTGATCTTGAACTTTGATGAACTTGATTTGAATGTTTGAGCTTTTTAGACAAATTGTGGCGTTTGATCCACGAACTTTCTCTTGCTACTTGTTAGAGTTCTAGGGTCTCTCTTCTGAATTATGAGACCCCTATTTATAGTTGTAGGAAAGGAAGAGTCATGATGAATATGAACTTCCTTTTACCAATCAGATTTAAGTGATGTGGCGCCTTTTATGGGCTTTTATTTCATGGGTCTGCTGCATCAGTTTGACATGTGGCACAGTCCTATTGGCTGCTTCACTTGACTTGGCATGCCACGTCATTTGACACGTGACGCTTATTTGGGCCTCTGAAATATGACAATATTCTTGAGCTTAGCAAAGTGGGCTCATTATTTATAGCCCAAATTAATGGGCTAGCCCAATAAAAATTGGACTTTAATTAAACCCATATATGTTTGAACTTAAATAGTTAGTCTAATAATATTAATCCACAATATTTATTTAGGACGAATATACTTTGAATTTAATACAATCCAATTTTGGTACGGATTTAAATTTAATAAAATTGCATCGCCCACACTTACACACGGTGATTTGATGAAAATAGAATGTATTTTAATGTAAAATTATATGGCTAAATTGGACTTAAAAAATTATATTTTTTCTTTTTTCTTTTTAAATTTAAATAATAGTTGATCCAAAATAACACAAAAACTTTCACCATACAAATGTAATATTCAAAAACAAAGAAAATATGAAAAACTAAAATTCCCAAAACAAAAGAAAATTTAAAGCATAGTTAATCCAGAGACAACATAAAACAAAAACTATAACCAAGACATCATCCATAGTCCATCAATAAACCAATTTATTTAGAAATCTATTATATTCAAAATGAAGATACCATGAATTCTTGATAACAAAATACAAATAACTATCGTAATGCACATAACCTACTACAGGAACAACATGATAATTTGCTACATAAATCAAACATTTTCATTGGCCGACTTAGACAAAGTCTACAATATTGGGTAGAAAAATGATTGACAAAGCTCAGATATAGCTAGGATTAAATGTCTATTCATATATACTTATTAAATTCTGAAAAGTGTGTCTTTATTTTATTAACTTTTAATGTCTTTAAAATAATAATTCGGTCTATATATATTCACATCTTAATAAAATTAGTAGCATAAAGTAAAATTTTAACCAAAGATATAAATATATATAATACACAATAATAATAATTTATATTGTCTTTTTCATTTTATATACTTGTTCTTCATATAGTATTTTTAGATGACAAAAAACTTTAGATTAACCTCGCATGGTAATATAAAACTAACGAGTAATTTTAATTAATAAGATGTTGTGATGTGTTTGCAATACACTATCTTGAATGTTTTTGAATTTTTTTTTTTATTAATACAAAAATTTAGATACTTAATTGAAAGTTCCCGATTATTTTTGATAAAAACTAAGATAGTTTTCTTTTTTTTCTTCTACAAACATTTTAAACTTTTTATATTCTACCATCTTTAATATTGTTTTAAGTAAAAAATAAAATAGTAAATTCATGTTAAAATTTTTTAGGATCTAAAACAAACACTTTACAAGCTTTATCCATTGAAGAATCACTGTCTATATATTTGATTTTTGTGACAATAAATCAAAAGTATTAAGATGTTAGTCGTACGACTTGAAAGATAATATTAATTAATAAATAATTGAAAAGATATCTTCTAGCGACCACAAAATATTGTTCCTACTTATCCAAGAGGACTACAATGCTTAATACCTTTTTATCTTGCTTCACTTGAAACAAGATTTATGTATGTAGCATCCAACAAGAACATTTTTTTCGCTCTCACACTTATAGCAAATCAATTTTATTCGCATCCGATAATAGTTGGACGTGGCTATTGATGATGAGAAACTAATACATAATTCCTCATTACAAATTCCTCCCTTTCGATCCAATCAAGGGATTTTATTTGATCTTGGTCCTTATAAATTTCATAAGTAGATAATTTAAACCTATTTCTCTCTTGTCTCTTCTTGAATAATTCATGTTTATGAATGTGATCTCTCTCTGCCCCCCCCCCCCCCCCCCCCCAATAATATTGTGTCTCTATCAACACATATTTTTTTTTTTTTGCGATTTTATTGTTACACTCACTACTAAAAAAAAAAGAAAAAAGCAAACCATCCACTTGTGATCAGATTTTAAAATATAAAATTAATTATTACAATAATTTTAATAATAATAATTATTTATTTAACAAATAAAATTTTTTAAAAAAATAATAAAACCGACCACTAGTGGTCGGTTTTTTAAAAAAAAATAATTTTAAAATATTTTAAAAAACCATCCACTTGTGGTAGGTTTTGAAAATTCCTCTTTTATTTATTTTTAAATAAACCGACCACAAGTGGTCGTTTTTTTTTTAATAACTGTAAAAACCTTCCACTGGTGGTTGGTTTTTGAAATAAAAAAATTAAAAATTATATAATTAAAAATTACATAATTAAAAAATTAAAAATTAATAAATAAATAATTTTTAGTAACACCTAATTATATATATAACCAAAACCTAATATATTAAGCTAATCAAATATAATTAATCGATCACTAATCTAAGTATGTATAAGAAACACATCGCATTATATTATTGGATAATATACTTGTATACATGTGATGTATATAGCATGTATTTTGAACTTGATATAGTCGATAGTGTGTATATGTGTGTGTATGTACATTTGTATATATAATATATAGATATTATATAGCGACGGTATATTAATGACATAAAATAAATCAACCGATAATTTATTTGAGTATATGTGAAATACAATGGGATGGTAAAATAGGGTATGTGATCTGTATAGTACGTATATGAAATACGTCGCATTATATTATTGGATGATAACATACATTGTATATTATTATGGGGTAGCAAATTCGGGTATGTGATGTTTGTAGTACGTCTTTGAATGTTAATAGTCAATTGAAAATATTTATATATATGTATATCGATCTCGTGTAGTGATGAAATAGATATACTATTTTGTGTCACTATATAGACAGGCGCAAATTAACGTAATAGAAATAATAGATAATTTTTTTGATTAACACGTTATATTACGAGCGAGGTATATATATATATATATATATATATATATATATATCAATGAATTTTGAAAATTCGGATAAATTTATGGTTAATTAACTTTTAACTACGATATTATACACACACACACATACATATATATATATACACTTGTGGTCTTACGTCGTGCAACGCATGGCCCAATATTGATCCTTAAAAATTCTACGTCATGTAATTTTATCATTGAATTAAAACCTTTGCTCATTTGGTTGATAAATTATAAGTTAGACATATATTATTATATTTAGATTGATGAAATTTGTATAACAATATTTTTTTAAGTTATTCAAACTTATGTGCCATTGATAATCAATTATATTTTTTAAATAATTTTAGTTTTTAATTATTGTAATTTATAATATTTTTTTATTGTACTAAATATAAGTGACATACTAAAATTATCTTAATAAAGAGTTGTGAATTTTTTTTTAAAGTGATCCCATATAAGTTTCAAGTTAATGGAAAATATCAAAAAAGAATTTATCATTTCATGCCTATTTTGTTATTTTTATTAAATATTATTATTTTTTTATACTTAAATGATGTATAAAAAATATCAAAAAATAATTGATTTTTGTAAAATTTTAATTAACTTAATTAATTGATTAATATTTTTTAAATGTCTATTTCAATATTTTTATTAAATATTTTTAATTTTTTAATACGTAATTGATTTATATTAATTAATTAGGGATAATATAGTAAAATCACGATTGAAGTAGGCATGACATAAATACTTAATTTTCTTTGTGATCATTTTTGTAAAATTTTAATTTACTTAATTAATGAATTAATTGATTAATATTTTTTCTAACTAATTTATAAAAAAACTTATATTTTAACTAATTAGATTTTTTTTTAATATTTTATGAAAATCGATCACAAGTGGTCGGTTTTCATAAAATGTTTTTAAAAAAAATCTACTTAATTAAAGTCCAACCTGACCCGACCCGACCCACTTAAATATATTAAATCCCCAAATCATTAACAAGCCCCCCTCATCAATTTCAAATCGCGATTCCACCAAAAAAATCTCCAAATCCAAGCCATTGACCGTGTGCCGCCGTTCTCCGCCGTTCCTAGCTCCGGTAAGTTCCAAAAAAGTCCACACTATTTTGAGATTCAGTGTAATCATTTATATCACGACGATAGGTTGTTGTGAATTACAAGGCAAGTGATGATTCTATTAGTTGTTGAAACCAAAAGTTTTAACTGCGATGTTTACTGTAAACTTGTTTGCCAGCTTCTTCTGAAGCTTAAAGATACCTGGTCCAAGTGTTGTAGCAAGATGTCTTACGTTTTTTGAGCTTTCTATAGGGGAATTCGTGGATCTAAGTGACTTCCCGGATTACGCGGTAACATGGGTCAGACTACCAGTAGGGATGGCACAAATATATTTAAATTTGGAGTTGATAGGTGGGTGTAGGGAGGATACATTATCAACGTGCATTTAGGAACACCTAAGAGGTATGAGGGTTGAGGGTTTTAAAATTTAGGAACACCTTAGAAATGGGTGATTAGGAGTTTTAAAATAAGTGCTAAGTGGGTGGAAGAGACAGTATTTGTTCCAGGGGTGGGGGAAGGAGGGGAAATTAATTTGTTGAAAGTACAATTTACAAATAGATTTTAAATTGCGAGAGTACAATTTTTGGCAACCAAAACTACATGGCCAAAAAGACTACTTTACTTTTCATTAGTAAATGACTGAGAATTGCTGTTCATTTGTGAAGATGTTATGCTCCTTAACTTGGAAGTGGTGCAAAATATTTTTGTATTGCAATCTATGACCTAGGAACTAATCACTTTCACCTTTTTCTTCTATTTCCTATTGTTTATGTTCTTTTGTTATCAACAGATATTATTTGACTTTGTTGACAATCCTGCATTCTTGTTTTATCATTAATCTTCAGTCTATAATGTCTCATCAATCAATTCCTAAAGGTTTTAATTAGCATATCTTAGCCCCTAATCTCTTATTTTTCCTCCCTTAAGTTGTAATATGTATCCAACCCTAGAGTATCCTTTTCAATTGTTCTTCTTTGTTACATTTATACCTGACAAAAGATTAAAATTAGAAGTTAGATTCAGTGTAGGCTTTTGCATCTTGAATGATGATGTCAATGTTGTCAGTAAAACCTCAATGTTGTCAATAAAAATATGAGTAAATAAGGATGACTAGACATTTATTATTTTGCGTAATGATCAAGATTTTTTAATTCTACATGCCTAGTGTGTAGCTTGAAATTTGATGTTATCGTTTGACAAAATCTGAATTAAGGAAAAGGATTGCTTTGCTATTTTTCCAGTGATCGCTTGTCGCTTTGACTTTAATTTAGGCCAAGCAAAGGTAAGTTGACTTCTCTCTAATTTGTTATAATAAAGTGTTGTTTTTTTTCATATTGAAGTCTAGTTAAGCCGTGTGTGGCCTTGTGTGATTCACTAGCATTGTTGTTATCTTCTTTTTATTGTTCATATTGAAGTCTAGTGAAGCCGTGTGTGGCTTTGTGCGATTCACTAGCATTGTTGTTGATTGTTTGTTGAATGTGCTTTCTTAGACGACTTAGTTGTGTGAAAATGGTTAAGTTTATGGTTTGTTAGGTGACTTAGTCACTTGAAAATGGTAAAGTGTTGGAACCTTAAAAGGGATTTTAGTGTTTTGAATATGGTTTGTTAGGTGACTTAGTCACTTCAAAATGGTTAAGTATAGGGATTTTGAAGGTGATTTTTGTATTTTGAATAAGTTTTGTTAGGTGAATTATTCAGTTTGAAAATGGTTAAGTATAGGGACTTTAAAGGTGATTTTTGTGTCTTAGTCACTAGAAAATGGTTAAGTATAGGGATTTTCAAGGTGATTTTTGTGTTTAGAATTTGTGTTGGTAAGTGACTTAGTCACTAGAAAATGGTTAAGTATAGGAATTTTGAAGGTGATTTTTGTGTTTTGAATGTGAGTTTGTTAGGTGAATTATTCACTTGAAAATGGTTAAGTATAGGTACTTTAAAGGTGATTTTTGTGTTTTGAATGTCAGTTGGTAAGTGACTAGGTCACTAGAAAATGGTTAAGTATAGGAATTTTGAAGGTGATTTTTGTGTTTTGAATATGGTTTGTTAGGTGACTAATTCACTTTGAAAATGGTTAAGTATAGGGACTTTAAAGGTGATTTTT
>NC_061116.1:204362876-204415411 GCF_002878395.1 Capsicum annuum | reverse complement strand
TTATTCACTTGAAAATGGTTAAGTATAGGGACTTTAAAGGTGATTTTTGTGTTTTGAATATGGTTTGTTAGGTGACTAAGTCACTAGAAAATGGTTAAGTATAGGGATTTTGAAGGTGATTTTTGTGTTTTGAATATGGTTTGTTTGGTGACTAATTCGCTTTGAAAATGGTTAAGTATAGGAACTTTATAGGTGATTTTTGTATTTTGAATTTGAGTTGGTAAGTGACTAAGTCACTTGAAAATGGTTAAGTATAGGTACTTTAAAGGTGATTTTTGTGTTTTGAATGTGAGTTGGTAAGTGACTAGATCACTAGAAAATGGTTAAGTATAGGAATTTTGAAGGTGATTTTTGTGTTTTGAATATGGTTTGTTAGGTGGCTAATTCACTTTGAAAATGGTTAAGTATAGGAACTTTATAGGTGATTTTTGTGTTTTGAATATGGTTTGTTAGGTGAATTATTCACTTGAAAATGGTTAAGTATAGGGACTTTAAAGGTGATTTTTGTGTTTTGAATATGGTTTGTTAGGTGACTAAGTCACTAGAAAATGGTTAAGTATAGGGATTTTGAAGGTGATTTTTGTGTTTTGAATATGGTTTGTTAGGTGACTAAGTCACTAGAAAATGGTTAAGTATAGGGATTTTGAAGGTGATTTTTGTGTTTTGAATATGGTTTGTTAGGTGACTAATTCGCTTTGAAAATGGTTAAGTATAGGAACTTTATAGGTGATTTTTGTATTTTGAATGTGAGTTGGTAAGTGACTAAGTCACTTGAAAATGGTTAAGTATGAGTACTTTAAAGGTGATTTTTGTGTTTTGAATGTGAGTTGTTAGGTGAATTATTCACTTGAAAATGGTTAAGTATATAGACTTTAAAGGTGATTTTTGTGTTTTGAATATGGTTTGTTAGGTGAATTATTCACGTGAAAATAGTTAAGTAAATGGACTCTAAAGGTGATTTTTGTGTTTAGAATTTGTGTTGGTAAGTGACTTAGTCACTAGAAAATGGTTAAGTATAGGGATTTTGAAGGTGATTTTTGTGTTTGTGATTTCATCTAATTAGTTGTATCTGATTGATTGCGTAGATGGAACCTGATTATAGTTGGATATATCAACGGAACAATGATAATAGAGCGGGTATTAGGGAGGAACTTGTTGAAGGTATCAAAAGATTTGTTGAACATGCTAAGACACTCGATATGTGGACACGTTATCGATTTATTCGCTGTCCTTGTGTTAGATGTGATGGTATAAATCTTGTAAGTGAAGAAGATGTGAAGGAACATCTTTATAAAAAGGGGTTTGCTAACGCGCCAGTACGACCCTCATATTCTAGGTTGTAAGAGTATTCGATACCTGCTCCTATGCATGGGGGGCCACTACATGGGTCTGCACCGACTCATTCTGCTCCTATGACCGTGCTACCTCCAGCAAAGTACTATCGTACAGACGTTGGCCTCTCCAGACATGTACCATCATCGATATCCTCCTGCTGCAGTCACGCAGCTTCGCACAGTAATTCTGCGGGATCTATTGGGTTGTCGGATCTTCGGCTTGGAGGCACTCCATCTGGTGCTTCAGATCCACCCACGCCAGTGCATCCACCAACACTTATTATGCAGCTAGGAGACAAAGATGATTCTGAGAGGATTTATCTTGTTCCAGTTGGGAAAGAGTAAGATTTCTAAATATAATAACGTTACTTATTTTTTCATTACTATATTATTATGCTCAATGAAATTAATGTTTGATGTTCTGTTGTAGGTTTAGGCCGGATGGTGGAGCTGGAAAAAAGGCGTGAACATGCATTACTCGCCACTTCAACGGCTACTGGACCAGCTGGCAAAAGGTTCCATAACTTGATAGGGATAGAATGTTTGAAGAATTTAAGGTAAGAATTTAACTTATCGACTATTTATTTACATTTTGTTATAACAAAAGATTGAATATTATATTTTTGTTGTAGAAATTTTACTGGTGGGATGATGCAAATACATTTCGTATAAAGAAGAACTTTTTCATTAGATGTAGAGTCAGATTTAACAATCTCTTGGAATATGCCCGAAAAAAATCGGTAAGACCTAAGTGGATTCCTGAATTCGCATGGCAACTATATCTTCTCTATTGGAATAGCGAAGAATACAAATTGTTGAGTGAAAAAGGTAAGAAAGCTCGGGCATCATCCAAGGGTGGCTCCCTACATACTGCGGGTGCCAGAAGTACTCTTGCTGTGATGGAAATAATGGTATGTAACTTTTACATTTTTAATTGTTTGTTTCTATATATTTAAATTTTTAATTATGTGAACATTGATAATTTTTTCATATGCAGGAAAAAGAAAAGGGTAGGAAAATACCACAATATGAGTTATACGAGGAGACTCATGTGATAAAAAAAAAGAACCCGACTCATGAAGATGTCTAGGTTGAAGCTCGTGCAAAAGCTGTCCATGTAAGTAACAAATTCTAAATTTATGATTTTTTTTTCTTAAGTTGATATTCAATTATAATCATTTTAATATTTTTTAACTCTTAGTATTAACTTTCTTTGAATATAGGACGAATATATGTGTCTTCTTGATGCGTATCGTAGTAGTCTGCCTCCTGAAAGTCAGGGTGACCCAATACTCCAACATGTAAAGGAGTAGTTGTGGAAAAAAGTTGTGGATCCTGCAAATAGAGGTCATTTGGTTAGATACCACAAAAACGTTTTTGGCGATAATGTTAGGTGTTCGTCCGGCCCTTTTTACTCTAGCTCTTCAGTTGATAGAGAAAGGATTGAAAGCCTATAAAATACAGTTTCTCAACTCACTCAAGAGTTTGTTGAACAGAGAGATAGGCAGAAGAAGACAGAGAAGGCAACAACATCACAATTCAAGAAGCTGCAGCAGCAGATGAGCTGTTTCATTCAGATTGCGGGGAATATTGCTCCGTGTCCTGGTGATGCAGTTCGGGTTGCAAAGGGTCTGGGCCCCCTGGATGATTTCTGCACGGATGATGATATGGAAGACGATGACGAATTAGATGATAGTGACTCTTAGGTTTTTGATTTTTGTATGTGTTGTACTTTGAAACTATTGTTGTAGTATTTTCATATTTTGTTGGACATTTTGTATGTCCTATACACTTTTGAAAGCATTTTTATATTGATGTTGTTGCATATGCTGTATTTGGGTTCAAAATTTTTTTTTTATATAAATACCCAGAAAAATCGACCACAAGTGGTCGGTTTTTCAAATATTTTTTTGCAGAAAACCTACCACTTGTGGTAGGTTTTTTAATAAATTAATAAATTAATTTAATAAAAAATCTTCCACAAGTGGTTGGATTTTTAATAAATTAATTAATTTAATAAAAAACCCTCCACTTGTGGTCGGTTGTTTATTAAATTAATTAATTAATTAATTTAATGAAAAACCTTCCACCTGTGGTAGGTTTTTTTTCTCTAAAATAATTTTTTCTAACTTTAATAAAATAATAATAAATTCTAAATATGTGTACATATTTTAAAAAAATCAACCACTTGTGGTCGTTTTTGAAAAAACTACCACAACTTTATCGATCACAGATTTTGGTCGCTTTTGTGGTCGGTTTTTTATAAAACCCTTCCACATATGGAAGATTTTGGTGGTCGATTTTAGCCTTTTTTTTTTTAGTAGTGACTTGAGTCAAATTTAGTTATGCTCCCACTATAATATTGTACCTAGACCAACACAACTTTTTTACAATTTTATAGCATCTCACCTAGACAGTTTTGATTCCTCTTTAACAATATGCACGGACAAAGAAGAGTTCCCCACACTATCCCCTTGCCATGCCTAGTTTCATGTGGACGTTTATAGCCACCAACTCTTATGATAACAAAAAAAAAACCCATAACTCACTCTTTTCAGCCGTTTGGAAATATTTCTAGCTCTAAGTATGGGCGCACTCACCTTGGACAAAGGGTAGTTTGATGTATGCTATTGACGGAAAATTATATATTGTATGGAAATTATATTTAATTTTTTTATATTCTTAATAAAATTACGGAGAAAATAAATATACATATTCTTTACTAAATTTCTGACTTCATCACTGATTTCGAAGGGTTAACTTACAAGTGATCATTTGAATATTATCAAGTCTCTAGATGATTCCCTGTTGGTTGCCTGCTGTTGTCATATAGCGCATTGTCCAGTTCCTTTCATCATCTGAAATTTAGTCTAATTACAAACACGAATCTTGCCGTCATGTATATAATTTCTTCTACTTTCTCTCAAGTTGAGCTTCTTCCCTTCTTCCTTTGAAGTTATTTCGCCGACTCTCTTTATTTTGGGTTGATCTTTGATTTTTGTGAAATTTGATAGTCCAAGTTTTTGCCGCTAATGCGTATTTAACGAAAATTTGTAGGGCAAAATACCATTTTCTATGACTTAATTTCGCAAGACATGCATAAGTTTAGCAAATTTTTGCCTTATCCGATATAAGTTCTTTCGAAACTAAGTGAGCCGACTTGGCATAAGCTTAGAGAAATTTTTGTTGCGTGTAAAATCGAAATGACGTCATACGGAAGATAATTACATTGTGATGGAGAAATGACCTACATATTATTAAAATTGTTAGAGTTGTGACACGAATTATGCTGAGCCGGCTCTAAAACTTTTGCGGTGCAACCCATATTTATGTTTTTGAGCCTAGGACTTATTTGTATGCACGTATTATATAAGTGCATTTAGTGGGTTATTTTGAGTATTCAGAAAATACTCATTCTTCACATTGTACTCCCCTCCTTTCATTACAGTGAAATATCCTTTGCCTCTGTCCGTGATTTTTTCCGCAAGGGTTTCCACGTAAATTTGTGTGTTCTTGTTTATTATTTTGCTTGTGGTTTGCTTTTAATCTGTCCGAATCATAACAAAAACTGATTAAAAAACATAAAAACTATCTTAGAGTAAATCTCCCCCTAAACAAGCCTCTCTAAATAACTATACATTGTGAATTATATTGTGTTATGACATGAGAAGAGAGGTAATCTATTTATAAAGGTCCAAAACATTTTCTCTTATTAAGAGGTTAGCTAATTAGCTAAATATGGAAGAGAATTATGTTTTTTTCCTTTTTAGGAAAGTAAAAGTAATTATGATATTACTTTTTTTTCCTTTCAAGAAAAATAAAACTTAAATTTGGTAAGAAAATCAGAGTAAAAATTGGAATACTTTTGCCTTATCCTATCCGGGATAAGTTATGTATGAATTAGTTGTTGTTACGCTTCTATATAGTGACATATGTTCTCTAGTTCTGTTGAAATATGCCTTGTACGTAAGACATAATTTGTGAGTTCTAAACTAAAAATAGCATACGTGGTAAGAAATACCTTATGATATTATGATATGAAAATATAAAACTTATGACTTATGATTTTTTTTTTGGACGTTAGGAATATTTTCAGCCATTTTTTGGTTACATAGAATGCTGAAAGACCAAAATTAAAGACCCATTTAGTGCAGTCCAACACCCAAACAATATAATATGAAGACCTAGGCATTACATTACTTAATTATGATAAATTGATATAATTTGATGTAATACCATATTCTACTTGCAACCAAAAGTCTATATAAAACCCCCATTAATCTGGTGGTTTAGAAAAGATGATAAATCATCATCAGATAAGAACGTAAATTAAGCATGAAAAATGAGTATTCCTATACACCTACTGCATATCACACTTCTTTTCATAATTTTTGTTGTCTCGAGCTAAAAAGAAAAGTGGCCTTACTTGCAAAGAATATACCTTTTGAAATTAATTTGCCTAAACATATATATTAATACTCCATTTATTATGTGAGTTCCACCATGTCAAGGTATACTCTACCTGCCACTGAGTTATATTCCTTTCCTTCCCCGTGAAAAATAAAACTGACTTATTCTAAGTGTAATTCATTTGTTGTGTGCTCTCTTGAAATGATAGTATTTCTTTCTCGCCGCGTAGGTTTAGTCTTGTGGCTGTGTAAGGCATGTTTTTAGTTGTACGTACGTTTTAGTTGCATGCACTAATAATTTCTGTCAGAAAATAAAGATAATATTTGTTACGTTAACCAAGCTTGGATGCTCTAGTGGTTAGCTCACTAGGTCGCTTAAGCAAGTGTTGGGGGTTCGATTCCCATCTTGTGCATGCAGCAACCAATTGACCAGCGGCAAACTCTTAAATGGAGCTCAGATCTGCGGAGGATTAGTCCTTAGCCTGTCGGGATGGGGATACCTTGGGAAATCTAAAAAAAAAAAAAAGAGAAAAAAACCCAAAAAAAAATAAAAAAATTTGTTACGTTGGGTTTACATATTGGTATACTAAACCTGAAACCTGGACGTCTTGTCAGAGGAATATCAGAATTTGAAGTTTATGATTTTAAAATTTTAGTCATTTTAAATTATTGAGATCGAAAATGATAATTTAACATATTGAATGAATTATTAAAAGCAAAAATATAGAATTACGACTAAAATTACTGGTTGAGAATTATTAGAACTTTTCTACCTTTGCTTCATGAACAGAGCAATAAAGTAAACACGTGAAGTTAGGTGCTTGCTCAAAGAGTACTGTTTTTATGGAGACTCCAATTAATCTTCCACTTATTTTTGCTGGTTCATTTTAGTAAAAAATTAAATAAAAATTCATTATGATGTATAAATAGCTATATAAAGTAGTGAGTTCTATAATTTAGAGTTTTAAAGCATAACTAATAAGATTAATTTAATAAATTATACTTAGAATTTTTTAAAGTGATGGTCAGGTCATGTTGACCGAATAATATAAAACAAAAACTAGAAAAATACTCTTTATGTCTCATATTTCTTAACACCTATACTATAAACAGATATTTTGTTTTATCTGTCTAATTTAGCAAATCAACATAGTTTAATCTGTTTTTTTTCCTTTCTATTCTTACTATTAAATAACTAAATAAAATAATAGGAGTAAAATTTATAATTCTAAAGTACATTAGTAAAAAAAAAGTATTAAATAACTAAATAAAATAATAGTAGTAAAATTTATAATTCTAAAGTACATTAGTAAAAAAAAAAAGTTAGTTTAGTAAACACACCCATAATAAATTTTTTCTTTTAAGGGGTGGGCTTAGGTAATAAGAAGGATAAATTACACAAATCTCATACTTAAAAGACTATATTATCTAATATTCCTTATTTTTTAAAAAATTTACATAAAATTTCATTTTTCAACTTTACTCTTCATACATATCAAGAAAACCCCCACATCCTACTTTTATTCCACCATTAACTCATTCAAGATTTTCTTCCCTAAAATATCTCCCTAATTATCAACAATTAAATTATCTTCCTTACTGATGTTTTCTCTTCCATTAATGCTTAAATCATCTTCCTTCCTGGTTTTTTCTCCTCCATTAATGCATGCAACTTTTTTTTCCTCTCCCATTTTTTTTTAAAAATCTATTGATACATATATAAATTTATTTAGTTATTCATACATGTTTATTTTTTTAATGATGATTCATATGAATGATAAATATGATATCATTATATGGGTATTATGGTGATTCGTACGATAGATACATTTTGTATGATTTTAAAGGGTGATACATATGATATTAATGGGTGATACATATTGTATTATGATGATTCATATGGTAGATACAAGTATTTGTTTTAATTATTGGGTGATTCATATGATATTAATGGGTCATATATATGGTATTATGGGTGATTCATATGTTATTAATGAAAGATAATGGTGTAGTCATTGTAGGAAACAAAAGTAATAATATTTTAAAAAAGAGAAGACTAAAAGCAGAATTGAAACATAATTAAAAGTAAATCTAAAAAATGCAAACTAAAATCAAAGATGAAAAAAAGAGAAAAAAGATTAAAAAAAAACATATCTTTCATAATTAAAGACGAAAAAAGAGAAACATAATTAAAACACCTAAATTAAATCCAAACAAAGATAAAAATTAGATATTTTTTCTTAAATAAAAGAATACAATGAATAAAAGAGAATATATTATTTCCTTAAATAAATATTTTGTTAGTTTTAAATGTATCACTTTTTATATGTATCACCATATAACATATGTTTCACATTTCAAAAAATCAGGATAAAATGTAATTAACAAAATAGTCGAAATTTTATGTAATATCACGTAAAGATTAGGAGATCTATGTAACTTAGCCTAAGAAGAAACTGAGGGAGTACATGACAAACATTCATATTCATACTACGTAGATTAAGCTAGGCAACCCAAAGTTTTTCTTAAAAGACTCCATAATATGTTTTAATAATTCCAAGTTGTTTGTCTGGACACTAATAGTTCTTTATTTCCATCTTTGGAACCTTTTCAATCAAGGAGGATTCTGAAGATGTTTTACATTTAAAAAAAATATCCTTCACACAACATGCACGAAGGAGAGCCACCGGCAAAAAACAAAGTAAGATTGCGTTACAGTAGACTCACGTGATTCGACCCTCTTTAGAACCTACATATAGCGAGAGATCTAGTCCACCGAACAGTCCTTTTTTTAGTCACAAAACATGCACAAATTTTACTGAAGAAAAGATATTAACACATTTTTTCTCGTTAATTGTTATTCAAAACTTTTTTCAAGATTGTTGTCGTTTTTGTCCTTGATGTTGCTGCATACCGTTAATTTACTCTGTGACATAAGGTACAATAATTCATGTATGGACTGCAACTTGGACAGCTTGTAAGTTGGCATGAATTCCGTATAACGAAATGGTGGGCAGGGCCAGCCAAGATCCTGTGAAACTAAAAACAATTGCCATCAATCAAACAAGATTCGTTGGGAAATTTCCAGGCAGTGTGTATGTACGGACAAAGATGTCCGAAATGTTCGATAAATGTTTTTTCAAATTATTAAGGCAGAAAATTTGACCTTGCGAATTGTAAAACAAGTTTCTATTTCAGAGTGAAGATCCGATAAAATGAACAGTAGTTAAATAGACACACAACTACACAACTTACCTTTTCAAGCCAGATGTTTTAAAGAAGTTAGAATCTGACCTTTTAACTTGTTATGACAAACTAACATGGGTGGATTCATTCACTTTTTCAGCAACTCTTCCATGGCAAGAATTTTTTTGCAGTTATGCCTACTGCAGCTCTTGCTTTGCTTCTTATCCCATCCACTCTTTCTGCTGTTGCCCAATGCACCTTGTCTATGGCTGTGAGTGTCCGTTAAGGACGGAGAAAGAGAGGGGAAGGAGGGGTTGTATGGATGAATAAAGAGTCATCCTCGTCATGAAATAAGAAACAAGTCTCATTCGCAAAATGCTGTACTTGGGGGTTTCCAAAGCAGCAGCGATAAAACAAATATGATTTAGCCTTATTTGGCCACCTAAAACAGTAAGCTGGATGATCAAAATTTATTTACCCATGAATCGTTAAATGCTATGGAAGAGGACATCCAGTACAAATGGAAATAAGTCGATACAATTTTTGAGATAAGAGTAGAGGAACTAGTACTCAATAGCTTTATTAAGAGATTACATCAATGAACAAACTAACCAAAGTAGTCGACACAGTAATTGCACATCAATATGCACTGTGGAAAAGCCAAAAAGAAGAAAGGGACAAAATGAAGACGTGTGTAGATGTATATAATACAGAATACAGTATAATTAAAACATTGATAACAAGCTCATAATGCAAAGACTTATGCAGACTTGGATGACCAAGACTCGTGTGTTTGCTATAAAATTCATAACAAGCACATAATGTGAAGACTTATGCAGCTTTGGATGGCCAAGATGCTTGAGCTGACATAATAATTCCCACAATAACACCAAACAGCCCAAGTGCACTACCAAAAATCTCAATCACAAGGATCTTAACAAAAAGCGTGGAGTTCTGTGCATCAGATAAAGCACAGCTGCTTCCAATTATCCCAACGCACAACCTTTGCAAAAGAAATAAAAAGGATAACAATAATTAAAGGGGCAGAAAAACATTGCTCTAAACTTGACAGCACGAAGTAGAAATCCATGTATGAGAAAAAAAATCTCCACACTCACCCACAGACAAGATTGGCAAAGCCCACAATGATTCCAGAAGCAAAAATTGCATAGCCAGCTCTAAGTGACTCTGGGGCATAAATCTGTGAGGCCGGTACACTCTCGAGCTTTGTTTGAAGAATGATGGCCACAATTACACCATATATAGCAACCGCTTCACAAAAAATTACACTGACAAACAATTTTTTTGAGACATTGCACAAAACAGAAATGATGGGAACAAACAAAAGATAAGAATCATCAATAATGATATTATGCATATGTAGTATATAATATGAGCCTTTGACTTAACACAACAACAACGACAAACCCAGTGAATTCTCACCAAGTGGGGTCTGGAGAGGGTAAAATGTACCCAGTCCATACCGCTACTTCTGAAAAAGTTGAGAGGTTGTTTCCGATAGACCCCCGGCTCAAGATAAAGAATAGTTAACAAGGTCATAGTAATATCTGAAGTAGAATGGATGGCATAACGGAAATAAGAAATGAGAAATAATACAAATAGAGCTAAGAGAGCCATGAAAATAAGAGCAATACGAAAGTAAAAAAAACAGTAAATAAGAAATAAGAAAAGGCCATCCCCTCGTAATAGCATACACTAACGCCTCCTACCAGTGGGCACAGTCGTAGGCTTACTAAGCCGGCTACACTAGAGCTCCCTAACTACTAGCTACAACCCACACACGCATTAACCTTCTACCCTAATCCGCGACCTCCGCACCTTCCTATCTAGAGTCATGTCCTCAGAAAGCTGTAACAGCCCCATATCGTGCCTAATCACTTCTCTCCAGTATTTCTTCGGCCTACCTCTACTCCTCCTGAAACCATCCAAAGCTAGCCTCTTACACCTACGAACTGGGGCATCTGTGCCCCTCCTCATCACATGCCCAAACCATCTCAGTCTTCCTTCCCGCATCTTGTCCTCCACCGAAGCCACTCCCACCTTCTCCCGGATAATCTCATTCCTAACTCTATTTCCTCTAGTAAGTCCATACATCCAACGCAAAATTCTCATTTCCACTACCTTCAATTTTTGGATGTGGGAGTTCTTGACTGGCCAACACTCCGCGCCATACAGCATAGCCGGACGAACTGTCACTCTGTAGAACTTGCCTTTAAGCTTTAAGGGAACCTTCTTATCACACAACACTCCCGAAGCGAGCCTCCACTTCATCCAACCTGCTCCAATACGTTTAGAGACATCCTGATCAATCTCACCACTCCCCTGAATCATAGACCCACGATACTTAAAATTATCCCTCTTACAAACATCCTGGGAATCCAACCTCACCACCTCTCTGTCCTCCTGCTTCGAGTCACTAAACTTGCATTCCAAATACTCATCTTGGACCTACTCAACCTAAACCCCTTAGATTCGAGGGTTTGCCTCCAAACCTCCAATTTTTCATTCACACACCCCCACATCTCATCAATTAGCACTACATCATCTGCAAATAACACCTGCTTATAAATATAGTACACAAGCATATCAAGTCAAGGGCTAGAAATGGATACACTATCCCAGAATCATACACCTTTGTTTTCTCATCAAGGCATGCTGTTTCAACATTGCATAAGTATAACTTTAATAGATAACTTATAAAGGGCAGGACAAGATTGTAAACAAAAGTTCATGAAGATGGAAGACAGAGTGTTGTCAAAGGTGCGCTTAAAGCGAGCTTAAGCCTTGACGCGAGACTCAAAACGTGTTGAGCACTTCGCCTCACTTCATTTGTGCTTCAGAGTAGTCATCAAGGTTCTAAGGCATACTTTTCCTTGCTAATGAGCCTCTTCGACACTACATAATTGATACTTCACTTTATCGTAATCTTTTTTCAATTTCTTTGCCCATATATTTATCATTCATACATAGAATTCATTAGTCTTGGACTGGACATATATGTTTGTATTTTTTTCTTCCTTTGCGCCTTTTTCATTAAAGTTCATGCTTTATTTGCGCTTTGTGCTTAATGCCCGAACGGACCTTAGAGCTTTTTCGCGCTTTTTGCTTTTGATAACACTGGGCATACAGCATAACGGGATAGTTGACCAAATGAAGCTCAAATATAAAAGTACCACTCTTAACGAGAGTATGCAGGTCCAAATCAATGTTAAACTGGTCATGCTTAAAATAAATCAATCATGCAGGAACTGGTCATACAGAATTGCCAAGCGGTTAAAAAAATACATGAGTTGTCGGCAATGGATCACAATAAAGGGATTCATTATGCAAAGATTGAGACCAAAGTCAATAATTAGCTTAATCCTAGTTATTATGTTGCTCAGACTCTTCAAAATGTTAAACGAGTGCGTGTCGAATTCTCCAAAAGTAGTGTATTTTTGGAAATCTGACACAGGTGAGGCATTGAAAATGAAAGTCTGCGCAATTTAGTTGCTAATAGCCTAATACACCTATTGATATTCCACTTTTTTGGGCAAACAAAAAAGGAAGACATAAGCTTTAACAAGTTATATTAGTATTAGCCCTGTAAATTCACGCTGCAATAATTAACTAAACATTGAAAAAGGAATAGAAAATTACCTGATCAAATTCTTCGAGGTAATACGAGGAGCTTTGATGGCAGCACCAATCAAACTACTTCCAGTTATATATATACCCCTAAAATATTTCATAATATCCAACCAAAATCCAAAATCAAAGAAGTAAGTAATTACATAAATTGTTGATGGAAAACCCTAAGGAGTAATAAATGAGAAGTTTACCAGGCAGCACCAAGGACAGAAACGCCGATAGCAATGGCAATTCCGACGGCGGAGAAAGTGTATGGAGAGATCTGTACCAACGCTCGCGACCATGAGCTAGATGGACCCGCCATTATTGCTAGATGGTTTGCAGTTTACACACAACACGATCCTGATCTCAATGATGAATCAAAGGAGAGAGAGACAAAAGAACGTGTTGTGTTGGATCGGGTCATTAGCTTCTTTTTGGGCCGGAAGAGTGATTTGAGGCCCGGTAACAAACTGGCTAGAAGTAGCCCAATTTGCTGTTATTAGTACGTTACAGTTTCATTTTTAGTTGAAAAATTGGTCAACTATACTCTTTTGGTCCAAAATAATTAATGTTTAAACTTACATTAAAAGCAGAAAAAATTTCATGTGACGGTTTTGATTAAACACGAAACTTAAGAATGAATGGAAAAAAATTTCAAAATTTATTATCTAAAATAAGATATTGCCATTTTTGTTTGTTATAAATTATCATACCAAGGATAAAGTTTAAAAATTAAAAGTACAAATATTTTGCTGATTAGCGTTTAATTGGACTAGATAGGTGGACATATTTTCTAGTTTTATATATAAACAACTTTAGGACTTGTAATGTTGGGGTTTCACCCTCCAAAAATAGGCGTATGCCACTATTTGCAACGAGGAAAAAATAGGTCACTACGTGCTCATTGCATGGCTGCGTGAGCAACACCGAGGCATTTAGCTCATTATATACCGGTTCCAGGCGCTCACTTCTTCACTGACATGTTGATGTGGGATGTTCTAGTTTTAGCAGTGACTAACCACCATGGGCTTTGGGCTCTTTCCTATATGATTAAGATATTGGGCTTGTGTTCTTTGGCAATTAACATTCTAAAAATTATACAAATATACAACTTATGTTTCCAATATTACAAAAAATTCCAACTTTCTATATATATTACAAAAATCCCAACATATACACAGAATGTTATGTATATGTCGGTTATGTTATGTATATCAATAGAAAGAGAGAATTAAAAAAGTGGGAGAGGGTGTAATTACTTCCAAAAAAAATTGATATTTATGTTATTTATACATTAACATTTGCTCCACTATTTCTCATTGGAGACAGAATTACGGGCAAAATTCATAAACAGTTACTGTCATGCGCTAAGTTAGTTTCTTCTCCATGATTTTGTTTGGAGGAGGACACGATAGTAATATAAGAAAGACATTTACTTTGTATGCAATAATTTTCTCTCTGTGTTATGTGAATTGGCAAAAGTGGATTTTTTATGTCGATGTAGCTATTCTTACGTAATGATTGAAAAATAGAAATGTCTTTTATTCGAGAATATATATCATATATTCTTGTGATGATATATGTGATTGACGTATACTACCGTACGTGTCCTGAAACTGTATATTCATAAACATCGATATTATATCAAGAACAAATTGCTTTGCTGATATTTGATCTCGAGGAATTATATCTTATATTATCAAGTTTAAGAGAAGGCAGCAATTGAAGTGTTTTGCAATCCATTGGGAAAGTCTAGCTAGAGTGGAGCATTGAAACCAACAGTTCATGATTTTGGCTTTTGGTTCACTTGCCAACTTCACTCCCTACCTTGTTCTTCCATGATATCATAAGGGCGGAGCAAAAATTTTTATCAAGGGGGTCAAAACGAAAAACATAGACACACGAACTAGTTGAAGGGGATTCAACATCAATTATATATACATAAAAAAAATTCACTATATAGAAATAGTATAATTTTCCATCGAAGGGTTCCCCTAGAGTTGTGATGATTGGACAGTCCGCACTAAAGCTTTTGCTATGTTGTCAAATTGCTTGTTGGAGCTCATATTTATATCATTTTAAATAACTATAAATGCCAAAGGTGTGTTACTCGATCTTATATATTAACATTGTTCGAATTTTATTTGGACAAATTTGTCTTTGGTATCAAAAGGTTCTGAAATGCTTTAGTCAATCTGTAGAACTTTTGATCGGAGTCATTGAGTTTTATTTTCACTTGATCTTTAACGGACTATAAAAACAGAAACACAGCAATAATTAAGACTGGTATTGTTGGGATTTCTCCCTCCAAAAATAGGCGTATGCCACTATTTACAATGCGCACACGGTATTCTTTAGTAAAAGGCGAAAGAATAGTTCGCTATGTGCTCATTGCGTGGCTGCGTGAGATGTGTTGAGACGCTTGAACTCCTCATATACAAGTTTTAGCAGCTCGCTTCTTCATAATTTGTTGATGTGGGATGTTCTTCTAGTTTTTGCAGTGACTCTACTAGTATGGACTTTGTACTTTCTCCAATATGATGAGGATAATGGGCTTGTATTTTTGGGCCATTAACATGAGCTCCACTCGTTCTTTAGTCAAATACAGTTTTGTTTCTTTTGTCATGTAATGTTGTGATAGAACGGTTATTTAATTATTATTAAAAAAAGAAAAAAATATTCTTTTCATTTTAATTTATGTGATGTTTGATTAAACACAATACTTATGAATAAAAGAGAAATTTTAAAACTTGAGGTTTAAAATAAAATATCAATATTGCTACGATAATATCATCTTATTGAAGTAAAGTGAGAAACTTGATGATTCAAGTTCTAAATATAAATGATTTTCTTAAAAAATATAATTACCAAAAGTTCTTGCTGAATAAATATCCATATTATATGTCCCTCGTAAATCGTAATGTAGGTCCTCTTTGTATACGATAAAAGGAGAAACAAAAAACAAATTAATTTTACGTCATACGTATGGTCCTGAAATATAAACAAACAATATTCGATGTCATTACCCTCCAGCAGCATTTGATGCGGTGACAAACCAATATTATTATCCTGTATACTCTCTCTCCGTTTCTTTTAAATTGTCACGGTTCCATTTTAATAATCAAAAAATATAATTGATCAACATTTTAAAATATAGTTTTTCATCATTTTGACATGAGAAAAATATATTTTATAGTATTTTTTATATAATTTTTGAACATCTAAAATTTCATTTTAAAACATTGAATTAATCTAATATAATTTACGTTTAAAAATTAGTCCACTAACTTTACAAAAATGAAACGCGACACTTAAAAAGGAGCGGAGTGAGTATTCAGCGAGTCCATTCATAAACCATTATATAAGAGGGGTGGAAAATTAGTTGTTTCTCACAATAGTGTCACACACACACCAATTTCAAGAAATCAAAGAGAAAAAATAGTACTAAAAATTCCATGAGTTCTCTATCTGTTCCCCACAAACTTCCCATTATTGATTTCACAATAGAGAATTTGAAACCAGGGACAAATTCATGGTCCAAAGCACGTAAAGAAGCTGTTTGTGCTCTTGAAGAGTATGGTTGTTTCGTAGCATTGTATGATAAAATTTCATCAAAGATTCATGATGATGTTTTTCAAGCATTAAAGGAGTTGTTTGATCTTCCCACTCAGAAAAAAGTCCAAAATAAGTCTAGCAAACCATTGTATGGTTATGTTGGCCAAATCCCATTTATTCCTCTTTATGAGAGTATGGGCATTGATAATGCTAATACACTTGAAGGAATCCAAAATTTCACCAATTTCATGTGGCCTAGTGGAAACAATCCTTTCAGGTAATATTTTCTTTGCAAATAGTCACACATCAGTGGATGGAATAATAATTTGTCTCCACTATAGTCTTGGGTGAATCTTACATCCTCAGTTAGTTTTCGAGGTTAAATTAGGCACAAATTTATATGTTTTTAATTATGATATCATAATCAGGCTAGCCCAATTCTTGTTTCACTCGATGTTGGACCCATATTATCTTGTTCACGCTTAATTAGTTATCAGATCTAGCCATGTAAGATGGAGCAAAAATTTGAGTTATGGATTCGAGATCCCGATCTTAAAGTTACAGGTTCTAATTAAATTAATAATCTTGTATATTCAATAAATCTTTTCTTACAAACAATTAAACCAAATAACTTGGATCAAAACTATTGAGTTTGACTGAATCTGTAATCGAATCACTTAATTAATTACTATTCCCACATCAGCAGGTGGAATGACTATTTGTCGATCTCCTTATATAATCTTAGACTTTTATTGTTGATATTTATGGCCTGAGAATCATTTTCTTACCACATATCATTCCAAATTTCAATTTGTTAGCCAAGCTTTCCTAGCATACTCGGAAGCAGCAGCAGAACTAGAAGAAATGGTAGTGAAAATGGTTTTTGAGAGCTATGGTGTAGAGAAATACTATGAAACACACGTCAAATCAGTGAATTATTTAGCAAGAGTAATGAAATATAGAGAAGCCCAAGCAGAAGAAGCAAAATTGGGATTTGTTGCTCATACAGACAAGAGCTTCATGTCAACAATTCATCAAAATCAAGTTAATGGTTTGGAGATCAAAGGGAAAGACGGTCAGTGGTTCGGAGTTGAGCTTTCCCCTTCCTCCATCGTCGTCATGGCCGGCGATGCAATCACGGTATCTCGTTTCATTTTATGTGTCTTAATTTGACTGATTATTAGGAAATTTTTAAAAGTAAGAATGAAATATGAATTATGAATATAGTAACAAAAATATTTTTTTATTATCTTGTGGTCCTAAACAATTGTTCACAATAATGATTATCACTAAGGTGCAAAATGAAATTATTGGAATTTAAAGAGCAACTCACTATGAGGAGTGACATTTTAAAAGGGAAAGTAAGACACAGGATTGAAACAAATAAAAGTTATATACATAAATACATCATGTGTGAATAAATTATTGGGAGCTTATGTTCTTTACACAGTGTGTAAAAGCAGCAGCGGAGCCTGAAACCAACACATGGGATAATTTGATATTTGTATTAAAAATTCACCGTATAAAAATTCAACTATTTTAGAATTGAGAACTCATAAATTTAAAATCCTGATTTTACCTCGGTCTAAAAGTGTTTTATAAGTAATATCATATGTTATAAAGGGTTGTCCGTGAATTAAAGCTCTCGGTATGCACAAGATTCGGGGAAGGGCCTATCATAACAAGAATATCAAATAATTTGTGAAATAGTTATCAACATGAAAATAAGATGTATAAGTAACCTAGTATACATACACACAACAGAAAAATATAATTCTTCTCTGATTTTAGTGTATACAAAAATTCTTATTTTTATATTTGATGTTAATATATTGGTTGGATATAGGCATGGAGCAATAACAGGATAAAAGCTCCACATCATAGAGTGATGAAGGAAGAGAAAGGAGCAAGATACTCCATTGCACAATTTTCTTTTATGGAAGATTCATTTATGGTTGAAACACCAAAAGAGCTGATTGATGAAGAGCACCCTTTACTATTCAAATCATTCAACCATCTTGATTATCTTCATTTCTTTAGCAAAGAGGAAAACAGAAGGCTCGAATGTGCTCTCAAAACATACTGTGGTGTTTGACATGTAAATTACTTGTACTATTTTAATTTCCTCGAGATAAAAGAGGGAAACAATATATAAGTTTCAGTTAATTAATATGCATGGCTTTGGTGTAAACATTGGATGCAAGTAAGTTTTTTTTATCATGAATCTGTTGGGAAGACAAGGCATTAAGAAGAATGCACGACAGGATAGCAGCGGATCGGAAGAATACCCAAGTCGAAACTTTTCTTTCCAATTTGAATTAGAAGAAACAAACAATCCCAAGCACAATGATAATAAGACAACAAATATATCAATCAAAATAAATATGATAAGAAAAGAATAAAATCAATCACACGAGATATCAAATTTGCGTAAAAATTCTTCGATATTAAGAGTAAAAAATCACAACCAAAAGTTTCACGGTTATCACCAAGAGTTACAATATTATTCTTCAAAACTTATCACAAAGCAAGTGTCAAACAACGAGCAACAAAAGAACATGATTCAGGAGATCTACAGTGTTGGAACCCTCACTCGTTACCGTAGATCCGATAATTATATTAAAAAATAGAATAAAAAAAAAATATTATTGTTGGGAATCCATAAACAAAAATAATATTGACTAGATGGCATGGAATAAAATCCTGAAGTGCTTATTCCCATCACCATGGAATTGATCAC
Organism: Capsicum annuum; assembly: GCF_002878395.1. Lineage (NCBI taxonomy): Eukaryota > Viridiplantae > Streptophyta > Magnoliopsida > Solanales > Solanaceae > Capsicum > Capsicum annuum. Next base: position 204,396,554 of record NC_061116.1, on the reverse strand, counting down.
CCTTAAAGGCATGGGTGTTATTTTTTTTTTAAGGGAAAAGGCTCAAATATGTCACTGAACTATCAGAAATGACTCATTTATGTCATTCGTTAAAAGTTAGGCTCATTCATGCCATCGTCGTTACAAAACTGGCTCATCTATGCCATTACTTTTAACAGCTGGTTTTTAGAAAACAGCTTTGCCACGTGGCGGCATATTAGAGGTCCACGTTATTTTTTATATTTTTTAAATTTTTTTTAAAAATAATATTGTCTTTTTTAAAAAAAAATTAATTTTTTTTTTATGCATTAAAAAGAATCCACCCAACTTTTTGATCCGTTAAAAATTAGTTTGATCTATGCTTTTAAAATTTGAGATTATTTGTATATTATCCCATATCAATAGTTTTTTTTTCCTTTTCTGACTTTTATATGTGAATCTGTTCACAATACGGATCAATAATATGATCATTTCCCTTTGAAGTAAGTTTTACTTAATTAATTATTGTTAATGAGTTAATTTTGAGATTATTTGTGTATCACCTCATATCATCCGAGTATTTATAGTTACCAAACTCATCGACTTTTATTTTTTGGTTATATGCGGCCTAAAATTATGGTCAAATATAGTAAATTGATCCATAGACAAGTAAAGACAATAAGACAATACGTCTCATGCCGTCACTCTATCATCCTCATACCCATCCTGCAAAAATTTCAGTACAGTGGCGTTGATATCAATTATTGTGCTAATTAATTACAATAAAATACTTTTAATATTGTATGATATCATTTGCTTTGAACCAAATTAATATTTTTTTTTTCAAGAGACCTTAAATATCCGACATTTTATAAATAATTTCATTTCTTTTTTACCTTTTACGTGGGACATTGTTCTCTTAAACACTCATTATACTGCTCCCTTTCATCCTTTTTAATATGTCATTTAATGTTTTGACACAATCATATATTAAGATAATTATTTGACAATCAACATTAATCATTGGAGGCAGAATATTTATCTAAATTACAATTATATTTTTCTTAAATTACAATTTGATTTAATGATATAGTTAATAAAAATTGGTGAGACGTCATAACTTTATATCCTTATATAATTAATTTTAAGTGGTCCAATCCTAATTAAAAGTTTAATAAAAATAATATATAAGCCACGTATGCAAGTTACAACTCACAAGTATTATGTATATATAGTCTTTATCATTTCATTATATACTTAATTCAATGAATTGATTAATTCCAAAATTTTACTATTCTTTTCTCTTTAATGAAATAAAATATCTAAGAAGAAAGAATAAAATGAAGATGACATGGAATTTGTATAATATAGTCTAAGGCTAGTTGGCATATATAAAACAAAAGTAAATCCAATATATTTTTGATAAGTTAGATAACATGGATGTATATATTTCTGTGGAAGTATAAAATAGATTAATGTATATATATATATATATATAAATATATATATATATATGTTCATCGATTTCTTTATATATATTTTATGTTATTTTAAAATCTTTTAATGAAAATTTTGACTCTACTATAACCTAATCGTCATATATCAAACTAATTTTTAATGGATAAAAAAATTTAATTTAAAAAAAAATTAAAAAATGATGTGGACCTTTAATATGCTGCTACGTGGCAAAACTGTTTTCTAAAAACCGGCTGTTAAAAGTAATGGCATAGATGGACCAGTTTTGTAACGACGATGACATGAATGAACCCAACTTTTAACGGATGACATAAATGAACCATTTCTTATAGTTCAGTGACATATTTGAGCATTTTCCCCTTTTTTAATTACTTTATTTTACTGGAAACCATAAGTTGAATTGCTGTTTACAACCAAAATAGAAGCTAACAAGAACACAATTTCTCTCTCTCTCTCAATCTCTAAACGGCTGCACCTCTATGTGAAAAATAAGATCTAAAGAACTTTATCCTCATTGAGAAATTTGTGAATTCCTATTTGTTTTTTCTTATCGAAACTTTTCTCGTCTCTGAGTCAAACTAAGAGGAGTATTACAATGTATATAGCACAAATAATCTGCAAATAATTCTTAATTAATCAATCAAAATGATTCTCAGCAGTTCCAATTTAATCATTTTGTACAAACTACAAATTAAACTAACGACAACACAAAGAATGCAATCTAAATGATTTTCTTTTTTCCTTTTTAAAAATCATCCACGCTTTCATCTCCCGTGATGGTGAGAGTTTGATATAGACTAGCCATCTCTTTTTATAGCATAAAAGAAATTCTACCTAATCATAAACGGCAAGGGCCCAATACACTACTACTAGCAGACATGTTGATCTGCTGCCTGTTTGGCACTTTTTTATTGATTCTTTTTCTTTGTTTTATTTATTTATTTTATTTTTAAAAAAATATGTAAAAAAAAATATTATAAATTATAAATCACAACAATTAATAACTTAAAATTTTAAAAGATATAAAATATTCGACCGACTATTGAAATTATATCAGTATCGCTAAGTTTTAATAGAAGAAAAAGTATTATAAAACACAATAACTAAAAACTTAGATTATTTTAAAAATATAATTGACTATCAATAAAATTTTAGTTTAATTTGTTATATATTTCAAACAAATATGTAAATTAATTCTACAAATCACAGTAATTGACAATATAAAAAAAATTAAAAGATATAAATATTTGGCTGACTCTCGAAACTATATCAGTGTCACCTAAATTGAAATAGAAGAAAAAGTGTTGTGATTAGGTCGACATACCTACTTGTGCTGCCTGCTTCAACCGTGCTTTACTATATCACCCCTAATTAATTATTATAAGTCATTCAGATATTAGAAAATTAATAATATTTAAGTAAAAAAGTAAAATAGACATTTTTGACATGGCTGCTTCAACCACAATTTTACTATATCACTCCTAATTAATTATTATAAGTTATTTACGTATTAGAACATTAGAAATATCTAATAAAAAAAATAAAATAGTCATTTATGACATATCTACTTCACTTGCTTCAACCATAATTTCACTATAGCACTTCTAATTAATTATTATAAGGGATCTAAGTATTAAAAAATTAACAATATATAAAAAAAATAAACATAAAATGATAACTTAACTCTTGATGTTTTAAATTAAGTTGATGTCTTATATGACATTTAAATTTTTTCCACAAGTATGTTTTATGATAATTTTATTATATCACTTCTTATTAGTTATTATAAGTCATTTAAGATATGTTTGCTTCGCAGCTTCAATCGTGATTTTACTATATTACCCCTAATTAATTATTATAATTATCTAAGCATTAAAAAATTAATAATATTTCATAAAAAGGTAAAATAGACACAAAATGATATGTCAAAATAAAAAATTTGGTTGACTCTTGAAACTATATTAGTACCACAATTATTATATTAATGTCACTTAAATTGGAATAGAATAAAAACTAGTATAAATCACAATAATTAAAAATTTAAATTATTTTAATAATTGCCTATCTAAGAGACAAATATATTTATAGGGCCCGTGCTAGCACGGGCCGTCAGTATTTAGTAATTATAAATAAAAGGTTTAGTGATTAATAGGAACCTAAATTTATTTTAAAATTTTACTTGAATTCCTTAACTCGGATTTGTACCTATCAAACCCCCAACCTACCTAAAATTTAAATCATTTGAACATTTTTTTATCAATCAGCTAAAAGCATAAAGTGTGTGCAACATAAATGCGATGATGTGACAAAAATGATGAATTAAACGATGACATTTGGCATTGAATCCAAAAGTAATTAAAAAATATTTCAGAACTAGTTAAATTATAATTAAAACATAATTATAACTTTAAAAAAAAAAAAAAAACTAATCCCCCACCGCTCTTCATCTTCTACTCAAAAAACTTTGACATAACTTCATTTTTTTCGACAAAATTCTTCCTCTTCTACAATGAAAAATGAGATGAAGAAAACTCAAAATTAATTGAGGAAGATGAAATGACTTGTTGATCTATGAAAATAACATTTTGATTTTTATTTTTGAATCAAATTTACAATTTTATTGATTTGTGAAAAAAATAAATTTACATTTTTCCGGCAAACTCTCTTTTTTCCCAACAAATATATATGTATTTATACCTAAATTTTTTGATACACTTATTGAATTTATATTTTAATTAGTGTGATGATGTTTGTTTTAAGGTGGCTGAAAATGGAGATGAAAGAATGACAGGGAAGAATTAAGAACAAAATCGAACTACGAACAAAAAAATTTCAAATTGAATCCAAACATAAATTCAAAACTAAGAACAAACAAGATTCAAAAAAGAAGACAAAATAGAAAAAAATGGGATTATCATTTTAATTAATTTCGAACTTACGGCAAATAAAATATCATAATTTATCCTTATTAAAATTAAATATGCGAATAACATTAAATTTGATTGGTGTTTTAGTACATTTTGTTGTTAATCTTGAAATATATAAAAAATCTCACGACATTATATTAAAAATTATCACATAAAATAGAAACACACAAAATACTATGAGTATTTTTTTAAAATAATTATATAGAAATAATAACAAAAGTTAATGTTAAAAAGAGTCAACTTAATTTCTCAATTAAAGGTAATTTTATTTTTTATCTACGTAGTAAAGTTTATTTTTATCAGAAATCAAACAAACAGAAAAATATTACTTACTTGTATCCAAGTTTGGATATAGTGAAAATAAATAAGACCGTAATAGCACCATTACCCATCTGCATAAAAATAATAAAAATGTAAAATTTCTAGCAAAAAAATAAAGAACATTAATGCAATAAATAAATTTACGAAAAAATTTAATGAACAATAACAAAGAGGGAGAAAACGATTTAATATTACATGTCATTGCAGGAGAAAGTGTGTGTATATATATAAAAGAGAGTTTAAGGCGTTAAAAATTTATTCCAACTCAAATTCATTTAAATTCAAATTCAATATCATATCAGTTTATTATAAGAATATTAGGATATTGATTGGATAAATATAGCTATAAAAATAAAAAAATAAAAAGAGCAAAAATTTTTAGTTCCTATCAAGGTGAAGGATATGCAATTAAAAAGGAACCCTCACACGAAGTAAACAACTTATTTTTAATTCAAATTTTAAAGTAATTTTTATCAGCTAATTGGCAATAAGGGACGTCTAGGTTGGTTGTTGTTGTTTTAATTATTATTATTATTATTATTATTATTATTATTATTATTAAGGTTACTACTACTTACTTTTTGGTTTGTTAGTATATTGTCGCTACTGTTGTTTTAATACTTATCAATTTTTTTATTTTTTATTATTATTATTATTATTATTACTAGACAAAATTCGTACTACTATTGCTACTATTTTTGTACTATTTATTATAATACATCTAGAAGATTACTACGCACTATTACTACTAATTTTATTATTATTTATTATTAATATTATTATTATATTTTTGTCTTTTATTTAATATTTATATAAATTATATTTAGATAGTTTTATATTCTAATATTATATTTGAATTAAAAGAATTATTTAAAATCAAACCACATTATATAAAAATCTTTTTTTAAAGGATAATGTACTTCAAATTCAAATAGATTAAGAAGTAGAATTTCATTCCATTTCAACTTTCATTCAAAATCAAATAATATTTCAATTTGTTGAAAGAAGATAAGTTCTTTATTATCTTTAATTTTTTAAATATAATGCACATTTATCTTCTAATATTATATTTAAGTTAAAAAATTATTTGAAATTAAATAATATTATTTACCATTTGCGTATGTACTACTATTGCTATTTTTGTTTTACTATTATTATTATTATTGTTGTTGTTGTTGTTGTTGTTGTTCTACATACTATGTACGTACTATACAATTGTCAACACTACTACAACTAATTATTATTATAGATATAAATTTCCTAATATGTAAATAAATTGTATTTAAATATATTTTATAATATTTAAATTTTATATGAGATAAATTTGAAATAGTATATATCTATTAGAACTCTTTAATTATTAGTCTAATTTTTTAAGATAATGAAAATCTTTTTTGTAAAAGGATAATTTATTCAAATTAAAATACTTAATTTTTTTAATTTAAAAGTGTTATTACAGTATTTTTAACTTTGTCTTAAAATATTTTTTAATATTGTCTTAAAAATTGCCACGTGACTATTTTAATAGCTTGACACGTGGCATCTTGTCTAGCCTATGTTTTACTTTTATATATATATATATAGATATCAACTATAAGCCAATTAATTACTAAAACTTATTTTTTTTTCATTTTCAGATTATAAGTTAATAAATCATCAATTTTTATTAAAAACGTCACTAAAATATTTCTACTTATTTTAATTATCACTTTCTAAGCTAATATATATATATATATATATATATATGAGAGAGAGAGAGAGAAAGTAATGTAATATAAAATTATGAAAAGAAAAAAAAGTTTTAAAGAAATTATCGGGGGACCCAAAAATTGATATCATTGCTATTATTTTCGGTAAATATATAATATAGTTATTTATGAAATACTCAGTTTGACATATTTATTTGGTGAGAGACTTCCGTTGCTACATTGAAAAAATCATAAAAATAATTATATGTGCCGCATCGAGGACTCCATGGATAACTTATATTTCATTTTCATTTATTGTTTATTAATACATTGTTGGTACTAACCAATAATAATAATAATAATAATATTTAATTTTTTTAAAATTAAAAAAATATTAATTTATGTGTTATTATTTAGCTAGAGAGTGTCTCTAGCCATAATTAATTTAATATCAGCTTTTTATTATCATCATAATTTAGTGAGGCAGGTAACTTATTTTCATTTCTATTCATTTTTTATTAATACATTGTTGGTACTAACCAAAAATAATAATAATAATATTTATTTATTTTTTGGAAATATTAATTTATGTGTTATTATTTAGCGAGGGAGAGTCTCTCGCCATAGTTAATTTAATATCAACTTTTTATTATCATCATAATTTAGTGAGAGATTCCTTGGGTAACTTATATTTTATTTCTATTTATTTTTTATTAATACATTGTTGGTACCAACCAATAATAATAATATTTATTTATTTTTTTGAAATATTAATTTATGTCTTATTATTTAGCAGAGTCTCTCGCCATAGCTAATTTAATATCAACTTTTTATTACATCATAATTTAGTGAGAGACGCCCCTCTTTACTTTCTCAAAAATATTGAAAATTAAAATATTTAACTTGTGCAAGGAATAACGTTGCAAAGTTTCTTGCAATAGTTACATATAATTTGTCCCTCGCTAATCTTGATAGCTAATACCCAAGTTTTTAGTAGTGGGAGCTCTTCTTGTGCAACAGATAATGCAAAAGCTTTCGTAATGATCCCATTTTGGGATAGCTGTTTGATAAGTCATTCTTTTTAGACTATAGTTTAAAGATCTCATTTGAGCAAGCTGAAAAATTTTATGAAAAAAAATCTTAGATCTCCTATGGTCTAAAATTTTATAGAAATTAGACAATTGTTTAATGATTTGTCTATTATAATGGCTATATTTGCACAACTTATAAAAATAGGGGCAAAATCTAAATGATTATCTAAAAAAGGAGTTTGTGAAATCAACCAAGATAATGATTAGTGAATTTAACATTAAGGTAAGAGATCAGACGATATTCAGATATTGTAACCTATATTGAATCCATCATTTTTCCTTAACAAATTATTTTTCTCTGTACCATATCTCTTCATTCTAATAGGTCGTTTCCCAACGATTGCAATGGTCTAATGTTTTCATAACAACATGTATGAATTACAAATTTCAGAAGGGAGGAAAATTAAACCTTTTCCCTTTTATGTTTTTGAAAATACAACTACTTAAACCATTGATTAATGAACGACCTTTCGTATAATCAGAAGTTGTTAGATACAATTTGAAAGCCTAGTTGTATCTTCTAATGTCTACATCAATTAGATCACCCCTTTGGCGTTTTTAGGCATGGAGATCCAGTCCTCATTATGACAAATATTTTTACAAGATTATCTATAATATAAAATTAAATAAACCAAAAATTTATAAAATTTAATTTTTCATGAATATTCATGTGTCCAAAATCCGCGTTCACCCATTACTATATCATTAACAAATTTTTCATTTCATGAACGATATTCTATTGGTCTAACTTTTTTGTTTTTCCATTTCTGAGATCATTAAGTATTGTTAGAGTTATGATTGGTAAATATATTCTTATAGTTTATAAATCTTCAATTTAATGGTTAAATAAGATTGAGAATTAAAGATTGTTTCATACACAGTACACAATATGCGAATCAAATCATGCTATATTCTATAACATTGTACTTTTCGTAACTTTCGAATTAACTCGCAGAGCAAGAGAGCTGTGTGAATTGTGTACCTTTCCATTGTAGTGAAATCGTCAAACTGGTGACCACCAAAACAATTTCCCAAAATCGGTCTTTTGGAGACATGGTTCTATTCACGAACTAGATATTTTTTATGTGTGTGTTCTCTGGGGAGATTTATCAAAAGAAAGGTCAAATCCATCGACGGCCCCCTAAACTTGGCACGATCTTTGACTTTAACACCTCAACTGGACGTTGCTCGGCACCTCAACTAGTGTACGGATGTGTTATTTGACACCTTTTGCATAGATGACAGCTCACGTGTTTTTCACCCATTTTAGGCGCGTGATTACTGTTTTTTGTCTGATATGGCGTCCAACTTGGCCATAATAATAATATTTAATTGCTTTCATTTTTTTTTTTACCCTTTCTTTTTGTTTCTAAACATCAATTTTGCCCATTTATCAACTAATTTTTTTTGTTAAAAAATTTCCAGTGAAATAAATGAATCACAACTGCCATCTTCCCCAATGATATCAATATAGCATAGAACACTTTCACAAAATCGATACACACAATCTCTCTATTTTTATTATCATTAAATCTAAAATTTCATTAAGAAGAAGAGCAAAAGATTTGTTAATATAAATTTCGAAAATTGATGTTTGAAGTTTTCCGTCGTCATTAATTATCGCCATTGATGTTAGAAGTTTTTCATTAACTTGAAAGTAATCGTCTCTGATAAGTTAAAAATTTGTTAAAATTAAATTAAGTTGGTGAGAATAAATTAGTTAAATTCAACCTTCATTGATGTGTGTTTTGAAGAAGAAGATTTGGAGGTGGGAGTGGGATTGCTGTGGTGTTTTGGAGAAGATGATCGGGGGTGGGGGAAGTATACATTATACTAATATATAATCACCAATCAAACACTTTATTTAATCATAAAACATTACGAAGGATAAGATCCTCCTAACAAATACATTTTGGACTTTCTAGCTAATCATACCCAGATTAACAATTAATTAAACAATATAGCAAGCTTCTGTTTAAAAAGTACATTAAATCCTTTTCATTATCAAATTGCACCAAGGTACACCAGTATTAATTATCAGATCTACACCCCCCAACCCCAAACACACATGCATACCATTTAACATAAACCAACTCCAGTTAAGAAAATTAAGTGTAATTAAAATTATATTCATCTATCATCATGTACATGGCTTTGGTTTCATACCATGCCTTCCACACCTCTTTTTATAATCTTAATTTGACATCATACCAAAGAGAAAACCAAAATTAGATAGTACTATAAAAATAAATAAATAATTAAAAAACTTTCTATAGAAAACATCCAATTAACCAATAAATAATGTACGCCGTAAACAAATTAAAAACACACCAACAGCCCACCCTATTCCTAATTAATATTTGTGACGTTTCCATATGAATTATTTGGAAATTTTAAATTAGCCAAAATTAAAAAGTATCTTATCTGATTGACCATTTGGCCTTCGTTGTCCCTTCACTTAATTCTCAAACGTTGAAGAATAGGTCTTGGTCCTGGTGAGATAATACAGTTGATCAGATTCTCCTACCCTCAATTTAAAAGAAACAAGAAAAAAATAAGGTGTAATGTAGCGTTGTGGGTTGTAATTAAATTACAGTATCCCAACTTTTTATGATCAATATCATAATGGATTATTATATTGGATATTTTTTATCAATAGAAATGTCTAATAAAGATGACTTAATATTTAAATATTTTACCTTACATAGATGTTGACGATGTAAATAAATATTTTATGTATAAAAATATAATTGAACATGTTGAAACAGTAAGGTTGTCCGACTCACTTTTCACATTTCAGGGGATTTATTTTGTATAAGGTCAGTTATCATTTTTACCACGCTACTTATAGATGTTTATTATAAAATTACCTTACGTTCTGAAATTTCTATAAGAAACCTGTATAAATGAAGCAATTAGAGACCAAGAAAACTAAAAGACCAAAAAAAAAAACAAGAAAATATAGAAATATAGTATGGGTTCTCTAACAGCTTCACCAAAACTACTAATAGTAGACTTCAAAAATGAAGAATTAAGGCCAGGCACAACTACTTGGGAATCTACATGTAAAGAAATTAGGCATGCCTTTGAAAACCATGGCTGTTTCATAGCACTTTATGATAAAATCTCACCCCAACTTCAAAAATCCATTTTTCAAACAAATTTCCAACAATTATTTGAACTCCCTTTAGAGAAAAAAATCCTAAACACAAATGAAATACCTTATCATGGCTATGTTGGCAGAAGTTCATTTTTACCTCATCATGAAGCCTTTGGTATTGATTATGCAACTACTACTCAAGGTATTCAAAGCTTCTCCAACCTCATGTGGCCTCAAGGAAATGACTCTTTCTGGTATTTTATTCCATCATAATTCATTTCTTATTTTCTTAGTTACATTTAATAACATGATCATATAGGAATTTATATTCAGTTGTTTTAGAATTTACTTGACTTTATCATCATCATCATACACAGATATATATAAAAATTTATTAGAAGGCACTATGTTTTGTTGAACTCGTTCTGAATCATCTCTATTCAAGACTAGGGATTTCAACTTATATATGTTAATTGGCTAATGAGAAACAATTCTTTCTTTTAGTGAGAGTTCGTTGATGTTTTCCAAGATTGTGGCAGAGTTGGATAAGAAGGTTGTAAGAATGTTGTTTGAGAGCTATGGAATAACGAAAAACTGTGAATCGTACATTGAATCAACAAGGTATCTCCTACGACACGTCAATTATGACATACCAAAGACGAAAGAAACTAGTACGGTTTTCCCTTCACATACTGATAAAACGTTCACTACCATACTTTATCCAAATCAAATTTCAGGCTTGGAATTTCAAATTAGAGATGGTCAATGGATAACCCTTGAGTTACCACCATCTTCTTTTGTAGTCCTAGCTGGTGAAGCATGCAGAGTACGTAAATCTTTAATTTACTACTCACCTCGATCACGATATTTTTATTTTATTCACAATCAGTATACATAACTTAAACTCTGATCACTTTTATTTTTTCAGGGTTGGAGCAATGATAGGGTTCTTGCTCCAATTCATAAGGTAGTTCTGGATATAAATGGGAGTGAAACAAGATCCACTATTGGATTATTTACTTTCATTAAGGATGATAAAATTATAGAAGTGGCAGAAGAATTAGTTGATGAAGAACATCAATTGAAGTTCAAGCCATTTGTTCATTCAGATTTGATCAAGTTCTTTGCCACAGAACGTGGTCTAAGATCACAGAATTTACTCAAAGATTATTGTGGCGTTTGAAATTATATGAATTTTCTTGTAATTTATGTTTGGTTTCTTTGATTTCTATATCCCAACAGAGATATTTTCTTCTTTTGTTACGTATTTGTATAATGAATCCAATAAAATATTGTACGTTGATAGTTTGTAATTTGTTTTCTTCTCTAGATGACGATTTAATATATTGTGTATGTATCTATGGAATTTGATTTATTTCACGCTCAAATCTAGTTTTTCATGTTCAATATGAGAATTGAAATGAATAATCTAATGTTAACTTTTAGGAAATGTAACTGTTGAAAATATAATACTTGTGTTGCGTACTAAACTAGATTGAATTTAAGAAGCAAAATAAATTAAACATCAATTACGTCGGACTGATGAAATGATACCTCTCAACTTCTTTAACACGACTTAAATCTACTACAGAATAATTTTAATCATTCAACAATATTGCACTTTCTGAGTTATTCTCATGCAAATGATCTGTTTAATCCTTACTTTATAATTGAATTGCAATGTTAGCTTGAGATTTGTTTGAGTCTAATAGTTTGATTAAATTTTCTATTGTAAAGTATTTTTGACACCTTGTGTTGCAAATATATGTGTTAAATAGAACGTCAAATTCCTTGATTGGTAATTGAATTGAGACAAACTAATTTACAATTGGAAGAAAGATGTCGAAGTTTATTCTGGTCAAAATAAAGGAAGAGAATTTGGGCCAAAAATACTTTTTTTTTTTTTATAAATAACATAAATACCAACCCTTTTGGAAGTAATTACACTCTCTCTCATTTTTTTAATTACTTTACTCTCTCTCCCTATTAATATACATAACATAGCTGACATATACATGGCATTCTGTGTATATGTTGGGATTTTTGTAATATGTTTAGAGAGTTGGAATTTTTGTAATATTGAAAACATAAGTTGTGTATTTGTGTAATTTTTAGTACTTTTATTTCTTTGCTACAAGGTTTTTTTGCTTCTCTTGTTTTGGTAATCAGAGATAATAATTAAATAACTAAGAATATAGTGTTAATAGTTTACACATTTCCAGTGTTATCAATCTGGATTGACATAAAAAATTTTTGTAGTTCTGATCTATTCGACTATCATTACGGCTTCTAACACTCCTTTCAAATGTAGTTCCTAGCGTGTCTGTCCATAATGCATGTCGACCATGCACTGGAGGAACTGCCAAAAGTCTAGCCCTTTCAAGAGTTGTTGAGATGCTTCCCATCTTAGCAAGCACATCCGTCACTATGTTCTGTTCCCTATAGCTGCGGTGTATAACTGGATTTCCCAGCCTTCTTAACCTGGACCTGTATTCATCAACAATACCATTATAGAGATGGTTACCTTCTTTAAGCATTTTGATAATTTTTGTGGAGTCGATGTTAACTTCTATATAGGGGTGAAATTATGCTCTTCTACGATGTTAAGACCTTCATGCAGGGCTAACAACTCCATTTGGTTGTTGGTTGCATTAATGAAGCTTTTGGTGTACCCAAGCATCCAGTCACCATGGTGGTTTCTAATCACACCTCCTATTCCCCCTTTCCAAGATTGACTAGACACGATCCATCAATATTAACCTTGAAGGTTCCTCTTGGGGGAGGATTCCATTTGATAGTAATGGAAATGATGGGTTTGGCAACTTGGTCAGTATTATAAAGATGAGTAAATTCAATGGCTTGGGTATAAGTTTGGGAAAGGGAAGCTTTATTGGCTTTGCCATTGAAAAGGTTGTCGTTCCTGGTCTTCCAGATGACCAAAGGAAGAAAGGTAGAATTTCAGACCACAGGATCAGGTTGTCATAACTTTTGTTTGTACAGATTTCCAAGTATTATTCCAGCTATGGGGAGAGAAATTAGTGATTTTAAGCGTTGAGGGTTGTCTGGCTTTATTCAGAAGTTTCTTTCAAAGATATTTAGAGGTGATGTAGTCAAAGAAATATGGTTAGTATCCTTTGGAGAGTTAGTGCAATTCTGATAGTTGGGGTTGATGTTCAAACCCATCTTAGAGAGATTCATATTAGAGGGCAGCCTGTCATGGAGGAGGGTTCAAAGGAAAAATTTAATCTTATTAGATGTGTAAAGTTTCCACAACCAGACCTAGCTCCTCTTTGGTTTGCATCATTTTTCCTTTTTTTGCTTACAAGGTGATGGTACACAGTGTTACTGAAAAATCTACCATCTCCCTTGAGTCTCCATAGGGGAGTGTCTTTTGGGATCTTGGCATTGGGAAAGAAAGAACTAGCTATGTGGTGTTTGAGGTCTTGAGGGATTTCTAGGGAGAGAGTGTCAAAACTCCAGGAGTTGTTGTTCCACACCTTTGAAAGCTTAATGTTTTCCTCGGCATGGGTGAGAGGACTATGAATGGTATCTCTCAAAGCCAGATTTTTAGGGATCCATCTGTCAAGCCAAAATCTGATGTTATGGCCATTTTTGACACTCCAGGTGCTAGCTTCACTGCAAGCTTGCCAGCCTTTGAGAAGGCTTCTCCAGGTTCTGGACCCAGTTTTGGAATGAGCCATCCCTTTAGAGTTATATTTTTTATTTAACACTCTGGCCTAAAGGTTGGAAAAGTTATGCATAAATCTCCATGCCAGGATCATGAGCATTAACTTATTTTTTTATTCTGGCCTTTCGAATACCTATTCCCCCTTCTTTTTTGGGAAGGGTAACTGTATTTCAAGAGATTAGATGCATCTTTCCTTCTCATTGGTAGAACTCAATATAAATTCCCTAAGGGCTTTGTCAATAAGCTTCTGGGTTCTTTGGGGATGTCAATAAACTGCATGATGTGATTAAGGAGGCTTTTGCCAAAGTGGTTCTGCCAGCCATATTAACGAACCTGGTTTTCCATCCTCCCAGCTTGCCCTTGAGTTTATCTAAGATGAATTGAAAATATCTAACCTAAGGCTTATGGTGGAAAATGGGGAAGCCCTAGTATTTTCCAAAGTCATTCCTAACCTCTATATTGAGTCCCTGAGCTAGGAGCTCTCGATTTTTTTTGGAGCAATTTTGAGAGAAAATTACTTTGGAGTTAGAGGGATCAACTTTCTGTCCTGGGTGGTGGCTAAAACTATTTAAAGGATTCATTATGGTTTGACAGGTTTTGGAATCGGCCCTAACAAATAAGGTAAGATCATTAGTAAAGAATAGGCGGGAGATTTTAGGTCCCGTGGTACTGATGGAGATAGAGGTTCAGTTTAGAAGACCAACCTCATGGTCAATCCTTCATGAAAGAAGTTCTATGTACATTTTAAATATGTAGGGATACCTAATTCCCCTGGTAGGGTTTAAGAAGTTGGTCCTTCCCGTATTAATTAGGATAGATATGCGAGAAGTGGAGATGCATGACATGATGAACTTGATCATTTTGGCAGAAATGTTAAAGAAGTAGAGAGCTTGTCTAATAAAAGATTATTTTATCCTATCAAAAGCCTTCTCTAGATCAATTTTGAGAATCATGTTAGCTTTCTTGCCTTTTATTTTAGAGAAATGGGTAATGTATTCCTGAACAATGATGGCATTGTCCCCAGCCCTTCTATTAGCAAGGAAACTAGACTGGCTAGAGCTGATGAGAGTATGCATGTGAGATTTCAACCTATTAGCAATGATCTTGGTGATAATTTTTTATTGAATGTTGCAGATCCCAATGGGTCTGAAGTTCCTCAGGTTGATAGCTTTATTGCATTTGGGGATGAGGCATAGGTAAGTGTGTCACACCCTTTTTTTAACCAAAAAAATTAAATTTTAAGTTTTAAAGGGTTTTTGTTATTAAGTGACAAAAGATAAAATTTATTTCGAAAAAAATTCTTTTTTCATTTGAATTCATAGTCTCCACTTGACATAAACCTGGTGTGCCAAGTCACCGTTAGAAATTCATTTCAAAATGGTTTCTCTCTTTAAAAGTGATCCACGAACAGAGATTCCGGCTAAGGAATTATGTTGATCGAGGGGAAGATGTTAAGCACCCCTCGATCCCGTGGTTCGACCACGGTCACTTCGTGGAGGCTAGTACGACACTACGAATGTATACACTACACAAAACACACAACAAGAGAACAAACAATCAACCAACCCAAAACTTTAAAAATAGTCTCCAGTCCAATTTATTTACAAACCGAAATAAAAATACTAAAATTAAAACCTAAACTATTCTATCTATCCTACACTATACTTTACCCGATGCCTCGGGCCTTGATCATGATCAATCTTCTGAGTATAAAATATCGCAGGGCATTCTCCGGTAACAAATACAATTTTTCTTGGGTCATTCCCCGGCCAAATGAGTACAATTGAATCAAATGCGATAAAATCAAATCATTTAACAAAATTTCAAACATTCAATAATTCACAAGTTCTAAATTTGCCAACCCGAGCCTAAGATTTGCCTAACAATCCTCGGCTTAAAATATGATACTATCGCGTTTGACATAATTGACGTTCATTTCAATTTAAACAATCAACAAAGAATCAACAAAAAGTCACATTCACGTTTATCGATTTTCCAATTCCTTCTCCTAACAATGATTTTAATTCTTAAATGAGATATCATCTCATTACATAATTCATAACCAAAGGAACCAATGACGAATCAACACCAAGCAATTATTCAACACCAACAAAGATCAATCATCGTGTAATGTTCAATTTGATGCACCGAATATAATAAACAATGAAATAAAAGGGGGAGAGAATAGAGTTGGACCTTAATACGGAGCTTTCAAAATCCAATATTACTCTAATGAAAAGATGAAACCGGCAACAGGAGAACCTCGATTCGAACATCAACACCAAACCCGCAACTCGAATCCCCCAAAAATGAGTAACCCACATGTTTTCACGATGGATTTCACTGAAATGGGTATGGAAACTGACTGGTATTTTTTTGGCTGATTTCCAATGTTATTTCGCAAGAACTGAGCTAAAGCGATTGGTTTTGATAGAAAATAAGCAGGTAGTGACTGGTTCATTTTGGCAAAGCTCAGGCAAGCTCAGACAGTGACGAAATCGGAGAAAAAGGGACGACAACAATGTTTTCCGAAAGAGAACTCGCCTAAAAAGTCTTTCTCTCTTGTGATTTCTCTCTTCTCTCATTGGTGGTATCTTTCTCGATCTCCCCTCTCCCGTTCCTTCACTATTTCCAATCTATCTCCCTCCGTTCATCTTTCCTGTCTTCTCTATTTTCACTCAATTTTGCTCTCTCTTTATCCCTGTGTGTTACTATGAAGTCAATGGAGAATTTTCTATTGGAGGAGTGCGTGAGTTTGTTGGTGTGTGAATCTTATTCTCCCTCTATAGCTATGTGTGCGTGCATTATTCTGTGTATTTTAGTGAATAATAAGAAAAATGGAGGTCTCTGTGTTGTGTATTGTTGTATCTATTCAAGTGTGTGTCCTATTATTTTATAGTGAAAATTGTGTGCTCCCCCTAGTGTGCATGTATGTATCCGTATATGTTCTCAACGGGGCAGGGAGTACACAGGTAGGTGGTATATGGGTACGTATAGGGGGTGGTAAGATGGGGGTAAGATAGGGGTGTGATGTGTCAAAGTTGTTATGGTAGGTTGTTATTTTTATTAGGATGAGGTGTTAAAAATTGTTAAGAATTTGTTGGATTTGTTATTGTGTGAAATTTATCACATGGGTGAAGGTGCATGGTAAGGCGGGATAAATGAGTAAAAAATGATATCGGAGAAGGACAAAATTATGTATCTACATCATGCCCTTCTTTAGATGTAAACACAAAGTGTTTTCATACAAAAAAGTGGACAACGAGACAGAATTTTGATCC
The DNA here is from genome assembly GCF_002878395.1 of Capsicum annuum. Taxonomy (NCBI): domain Eukaryota; kingdom Viridiplantae; phylum Streptophyta; class Magnoliopsida; order Solanales; family Solanaceae; genus Capsicum; species Capsicum annuum. The sequence goes on along the minus strand of NC_061116.1, from coordinate 204,379,024 downwards.
GACCATTATTTAAGGAAAGAAATAGAAGGAAGAAGGACAACCGAGTTGGAGAGTCGAGAGAGGGCCCATCAAGGTTCCAGTCCGTGGCTCTGTCATTACATCAAAAATAAAAATTATAATTTAAAAGATAAATAAAATTATAAAAGTCCTATCTATGTAACTTTTCTTGGCTTTTGACTTGCTATTTCATCACCCTATTCTCCAGGTGGGCTCCTGACTTACAATTTTTTTACTTTGTTCTCTGGGTTCCCGACTTGCAATTTCATCACCTTATTGTTTGGATTTTAATTTCTTCACCCTATTCTCCAGGCGGGCTCCTGACTTGCTATTTTATTAATCTGTTGACTTTCAATTTCTTCACCTTGTTCTCCAGGCGGGCTCCTAAAATCACATGAAAACTACAAAGAAAATTATTCCAAACAAAGATTATTATAAAGAGATTCCATTTGCCAGAAAAGTAAAATTTACAAAACAGGAATTAAATTTTTGCCCTAGTTTAATATCAAAGCACTTTTGTGAAAGTCACATCATAACTACTCGTAAAACTTGAACAAAGAAACTAATACGAAAACAATTGAATCGATGGAAAATTTATTTAATTAAACCTAAACTTTACCGAAAATAATTCTCAAAGCCGATCAACATTCATCTACCACCTGTAAACTGCAATAAAATAATACGATAATAGAGATATCAAATGATACAATTAAATCTAACTTTTACACTTAAATTTCCTTAAAGCGTCTGACACTCATCTACCACCTGTTAACTATGATAAAATAATATGATAATAGAGATATCAAAATAATATAACTATACCTAATCTTTACACAAAAAAAAATTCTCAAATCAGAGATATCAAAGTAATACAATTAAACTTAACCTTTACCTAAAAAAATTCTTCAAAGTCGACCGACATTTATCTACCACCTGCAAACTACAACGAAACAATACGATAAAAGAGATATCAAAATAATACAATTAAATTTAAATTTTACACACAAAAATTTCTCAAAGCCGATCGATATTCATCTACGACCTGTAAACTACCACAAATATAAACTAATAGAGATATTAAGACAATACAATTAAACCTAATCTTTACCTAATAAAAAATCCTCAAAGCTGACCGACATTCATCTACCACCTGTAAATTAAAATAAAATAATACGATAATAAAGACATCATATAATTAAATCTAACATTTATATAAGAAATCCCTTAAAGTCAACCGACATTCATCTATGACTTGTAAACTACAACAAAATAATAAAATAGTGATCACAAAGCTTCGATTTTGATGAAAAAAATTCTTGTCAAAGCGAAAATTTTGATTCTAAAGAATGACTTGAATGAAAATAAGGAAGATATATACATACATATATATATATATATATATATATATATATATATATATATATGCACACACACACATACATACGTACATACATACATACACACACACGTTGAATTCTATTATGTTGACAAAAATAGTGACGAAGTTGAGAGTTAGAAAATTAAGCATCCACGGTGCAACCGAATCAAGTTAGATGAGCATCAATGATACTCTCCCAATAGGTAAATTGGTTTCTGTATTTTTCTAGCTACCAGTACAAAGGAAAATATTAATTGATTCTCCTTCCATATATTTTAGGAGTCTAGTTAATATAATAAAAATAATTAAATAATAAATTAAATAAAATAATGAAAAGACAATTTTGTATAAAGGAGAGATACACACGTTGAATTTTATTATGTTGACAAAAACAGTGAAGAAGTTGGGGGTTAGAAAATTAAGTATCCATCAATCTAGACATGCAACCGAATTAAGTTAGACTATCATCAATCATATTCTCCCAATAGGTAAATTGGTTTCTTCTCTAGTGTAATGTGCATCTTAATATTTATAGAAGTATTTCCTTAATAAGCTCATATTTTAGAAGTATTTTTCTAGCTGACCAGTACAAAGAAAAATATTAATTGATTCTCCTTCCATATATTTTAGGAATCTAGTTAATATAATAAAAAATAATTAAATAATAAATTAAATAAAATGATGAAAAGACAATTTTTTTAAAGGAGAGACTTTTAATGAAGGACAAAAAATTCAAATCTCTTTTCTAAAATGTTTCACACTTTTAATATATTATAGATTATAGATAATTGATGATATTTCAACTAGAAAACTCATGCGCCTGATAATTTAGGTACCACTTAAGAAACCAAAATACATTTAAGTATTTTTTTTCTCTTTTGGCAAAAATTCAGATATAGGTAACTTTTAGTCCATAATTACAAGGCATAATTAAAGTTTGCATAATTATGAAACATAAATATACCTTAAATTCCTCCTTTTCTCTCCCTCTTTCGCGCCTCTTTCCTCCTTTTCTCTCCCATCTCTCTCCCCTTCCTCCATTCTCATCCCTCTATCTTGCTCCCCCCGCCTCTCTTTCTCATTCTTTTATTTTTTATAGGCAAAATGGCTCGATGAACCCTTACACTATGTGCGTTTTATAATGTGGATACTCCTACTTACATGTTTATCATCTGGACCCTTGAACCCATTAAAAAGCAAAATTTTAAACTCTTTTATCGTTGACCAGACCTATATGGCGTTAAAATGATTGAGTAGGACGAAACACGTGCAGGCACGCGCGTAGGGTGCGAGTGGGGGTCAATTTTATATTAAAATAACTATTTTTTTTTAAAAAGTCCCCCAACTATAGCTTTTTAAATTTAAATATACTTTTAAAAATTAAAAAATAATAATTTTTGAAAAAAAGGCCCACCCCCCCCCAGCCCCCCTCCCCCACGTCTACTCCCCCCACCCCCCCCCCAGCCCCGTCCAGCACCCCCGGCCCCCTCCCCGCATCCAGCATCCCCACCCCACCCCAGCCCCATCCAGCACCCCTAGCACCACCTACAGCCCTTCCTTTACACCCTTCCTTCGCACCAGCCACACCCGACCCCAACGCACCAGCCCCCATGCACCGACAGCCCTCCCCAACCCCCTTCCTTCACAGCAGTCAACCCCCACCCTCCAATGCACACTTTGACTCTCTTTTTATTTTATTTTTAAAATTTTTCCTCTCATTTCAATATCTTTTCATATTTATTTTTGTATTAAAATTTAAATTTGAAATTTTTTGGTAAGCAAACAAAATTGTTTGGTTGATTGATTTGATTTACATATGTAGCTTGCATCACCATGTTTAAAGCATATTCCATTTTGAAAAAAATCCAAATTTTGAAAATATATAATGCCAAAACTATAGAATCAATAGAGTTAAGGCCAAGAATTAACATATGTAAATGCGATTAATTTCAAATTTGAATGGTACCGCTTCTAATTATATGCCCCATGAATCTGTCAAATGATTGGTAATATTTTAACTTTGGTTGCAAAGTGGTACCACTAATTTATTTTTATTTTATTTTTGGAGTTATTCTAGTAGTCGTTCAGTTATTATCTACTTATTCCTATCTCGATGTTATATGCAAATTGACCACCTTAAACAAAAACAAATTAAAAAAAAATGATAAATTTTATACTTTTGTACATTAGTAATGTTAAGAATTATAGACTACTTAGCAAACAGCCAGATCAAATCAAACGAAAGTGTTCAACATCACAATGGAGGACCACAAGGATATCAATCTTTTATTTTATGTTATCTGATATTATGGATATCATAACTTATGTAACATGAGCAATAATTCATAAGATTCATAACTAAAACAATGATTTCTAATACGTCAAATTTATGATATTATTTTTAATATATGTAAAACAACAAAAAAAGAAACAAAATGGACAGAAATCATTTTTTGAGTCACGATGAATAAGAGGAGATGGCTCAGATGATAAACATCTTCCTCCTTCAATTCTAACGGTGTAATCGAGTAGACATGAAAATGTGGGAGCTATTAGAAAGGATTAAATCAAAGGTCATATTCTAGAAGACAACATTTTAAATACGATAATTCCAACTCAAGGGCATTACATTAATTATCATATGGTCTTTTTTTTTTTTCTCTTTGGACAACATAATTAGAATATTTTCCTACCACTATGATTAGTTGAAAATTGAAATCTAACTACATTCAAGATATGTTGAATTTTAAGTGATGAAATGTGAATAAAAAGTGGAGGAAAAGTGAATTGAGTTTTCACGTTAAAGAAATAAGTGTTTTTGCATATTGGTGGGAGAAAAAGAACTTTCTCATACTTAAATATATAAGAATGCATTCATGTGGATAGCGAGTCAAGAAGAAGACAAGCCTCAAGCGGTCGTTCACTCGACTTCGACTTTAAATTTGTCAAATGAATGAGAGATTAGCTGTTTGAACATAACTAATTTAAAACTTGAGAATTAGTGATGTTTTAATTAGTTCAAAAATTCGATACAAAATTTTTTCTCCATTTACAAACGCACACAAGCTATGCGAACACATGTCACAACGTACCTCGAAGAGACGCGACCCTTCAAGGCACTGTTTGGACACGAAAAGGGGACTTGTGTACACACCTGGCCATCTGTGGACGCAGATATCAGCGCATGTCGCAACGTAGGCCAACCAAAACACACTGCTTTGTGCACACGATGACCCGCGGCCGCATGTGGCCCCTCTGCGGCAGCAGTTGAGGTTCGCAAGTCGAGCGACTTTCCAAAAAACTGCAACGTTTTTTGACCGATTGCTTCTTTTCTAAAACAACTTTTGATGACTATTAATATCTAATTTTTCCTTAAGTATTAGACACGAAAAAAAATCTTCTTCTTTCTAAAAATTCAAGTGTGATTTACAAATTGTAGAGTGAGTTCGTGGTTCGGTAAATTTGAGGTATCACTATTTGCTGAAGTGAATCATTTTATCCTAAGAGGATATATGTCATTAACCTCGGGTATTTGAGGGGAGTAAATTTCTTAAGAATACACCGTAAATTCGATGGGCTTGATTCTTTCATTTCTTCATCTCTTTCTTGATGGTATTTCTATTATTTGAACTTGTATTTAAAGTTCTTCTTGTTAATACAGATTTTGTACCCGAAAATAACAACATATACAACCACATTATCTTCTCTTAAACAAGAAATTTTATATGACACAAAAAACAAAAGTTATGTGACTATACTTTTACCAATAATTATTACATATGATTTGATGAGGCCCACTATTTTGTATTTTTTTATCAGGTCCATTGCTGATACTTTCAAGTTGAATTAAATAAACAAAGAAGAATACATAGCTAAAGATTTACCCGAGATATATTTATACTAATTACTAAATAATAAGTACTATGTTAAAAGTCAGATGCTGTTGGCAAATTTTTATAAAAGGAGTTGATTGGTGACAAAAATAAATGCTACAGTACCTTGCGGGTGATATATATTGTTTTTTTCCCGGAAAAAAAAATAAAAATAGCTCCACATGGATGAGCATGAACAAAGTAGAAAGTGTTCGAACTCTTTTCGTTTGATTGGTGGGATACAAGATAACGATATATTCCATAATAAAATGAGAAATCAATAATTTCGTATGATTATTACCAAGTAAAAGTGTTAGAACTCTTATCGTTTGATTGGTGGAAACATGATAATAATTTCAGAATAAAATGTGAGATTAAGATATAAATATGAATAAAAATGCCTATAGCATTATCGTATTAAGATTTGAATACTAAATGATTAAGATATTTTTGGATCAGTAGATTGTATACAATTTGTGGAGAAAGAAAAAATTTGAATACTAAATGATTAAAATATTTTTGGATCACTAGATTGTATACAATTTGTGGAAAAAGAAAAAATTGTATACAATTTGTCTTTGTTTAAAAAATCTCAATTATTAAGTATGTTCTAGTTGTGTATTGTTGATTTACTTATAAATGCTAGTATTATGATTCTTTGTCATGATTTACGAGCATGGACCCATAAAAATGAGTTTTTAATAAGATTATTGATTTTTGATTGAATATTTAATACTATAAGGACCCAGAAAAAAGATTATTTAAAAGAAGAGAGAATTATGAGAAAACCTCAAATACAAATTGCAAAAAAAAGGTCCATTAACGTCGATACATATATATTCCACATTATTTAACGTGCTATATTTTAAAGCGCCTATAAAATGGGTTCAGCTGCATGAAACTATACACAATATAAACAAAGACACTTGAAAGTAGAAAATTAAAGAAAATATGGGTTCTGAAAATATCAAGCTTCCAAATATAGATTTTTCTCATGAAAACCTAAAGCCAGGAACACTTGTATGGAACCAAGTGAAAAGTCAAGTCCACAAAGCATTAGTAGAATATGGTTGTTTTGAAGCATCTTTTGATAAAATTCCAATACACCTTCGAAATTCCATTTTTAAATCCTTACAAGAGCTGTTTGATCTCCCGTTACAAACCAAACTTAGAAACATTTCGAAGAAACCATTCCATGGCTATGTTGGACAATATCCTGCAGTTCCACTCTATGAAAGCATGGGCATTGATGATGCTAACATCCCTGATAAAGTCGAAAAATTCATTCAAATTCTATGGCCTCAAGGAAATCCTTCTTTTTGGTAAAACATTCTTCTCCTTCATTATTTTTAGTATTAATTTACTTTAGACCTTCAGTATTTAAAATTAACTGATCCGATTAATCTAAATTCACGTTTGATAGCCTATATATTAAGGGATAAATACACTTCCTAACTAGTGATTCTCCATTTTGAGTACTCGAAACAGAGAACTATGACTAATACTGGAGCCACACAATGGCGGAAGCTGGGTTTCGCCAAAGAAAATTCAAAATCTCCTCGGAATATTGGACCCATCTCAGAACCTCCTCTTTTAATAAATAAAAATAATAAATAATATATATAAATCATAGTTAGGACGGGACATAACATACCAAAAATCGAATTATCGAATCAAACCAAAATTTTTTTTAATTAATTTATATTCGGTAATTTGATATTTAGTATGATATTTGAGAGTAAAATTTTAACATTTCGGTATTTGAGATTGGATTTGATTCAAGATATTAATATCGTTTGGTATTCGATATTTACCGAAAGCAATATATAACAACCTTCAAAACAAATACCAAGAAAATTATAAAGTTCCTAACAGAAATACAAACTAGATTTTAATGACCAAAGGAAAATCGAAATCAATAGTCTTAAGGAACAAAATCGCTGAATTCGAAACACACCAATTTCCAGCTACTTCAGAAACCTGGACGCATGTAAATTCCTAGAACAAGCACATCTCAGAAGAAATGATGGAGAAAGTTATCAATATCCGATATTTGATATGATATTTGGAAACAAAATTTTAACATTTTGATATTTGAGATTAGGTTTGATTCAAGATATTAATACCGTTTGATATTCGGTATTTACTATACTACTGTATTAGAAAGGATCTATAGTTTCAACATGTGTGCTTTCCGTCTTTTAATTCTAATCTAAGGGTGTATTTGTCTTTTCATGGCTTCAGAGCTTACTTACCTGCCACGTTGAGAAGCTATTGCACTACACGTCTCATCCACCGTTTTTCTCTAACCTCTAGCGTTATATATATTTACTAGCCAGCTTACATGTAGCACGACCCAATATTGATCCTTAAAAATTTTACGTTATATATAATTCTATCATTTAATTAAAAGTTTTATTTGTTTGGTTGATAAATTCTAAGTTAGACATATAATATTATATTTAGATTGATGAAATTTGCATAACGATATTTTAAGTTGTTCAAACTTTTGTAACATTGATAGTCAATTATATTTTTTAAATAATTTAAGTTCTTAATTATTGCGATTTATAATTTTTTTTTCTATTCTACTAATTAGAAGTGATATAATAAAATTATATAAAAAATGCTTGTGAATTTTTTTTTAAGTGGCTCCATATAAGAAGTCATGTTAATTTAAAACATCAAAAATTAATTTATTATTTTATGTCTATTTTACTTTATTTTATTAAATATTATTAATTTTTTAATATTTAAATGACTTATAATAATTAAGTATGGGTAATTTAGTAAAACTACGATTGAAGTAGTTGAAACAATCATGTTATAAATATCTATTTTAGTTTTTTTATTAAATATTATTAATTTTTTAATACATAAATAACTTATAATAATTATTCAGGGGTAATATCATAAAATCACGATTGAAACAGCTAAGGCAGGCATGTTGAACATGAGCAGCCTGCTTCAGCTACTTATTGTGACTTCTTATATAGGATACTAATAGTATAATTTTTTTTAATGCTTAAATAACCATAATAAGTAATTAGGGATGATATAGTAAAATCGCGATTGGAGCCGCGAAGCTGACATGTATTAAAAGTAATATAGCATAATAACTATAAAAAATTACTTGTGAAAATAATTTAAGTGAGCCGCATATAAGACGTTAAGCTAATTTAAAACATCCAGAGTTAATTTATTATTTTATGTCTATTTCATCTTTTTTATTAAATATTATTAATTTTTTAATACTTAGATGACTTATAATAATTAATTAGGGGTGATATGATAAAATTACAGTTGAAACAATTGAAATGATGTTAATTTATTATTTTATGTCTATTTCATTTTTTATTAAATATTATTAATTTGTTAATACTTAGATGACTTATAATAATTAATTAGGGGTGATATGGTAAAATTACGGTTGAAACTATTGAAACAGACATGTCAGAAATGTTTATTTTACTTATTTTTATTAAATATGATTTATTTTCTAATACGTAAATAACTTATAATAATTAATTAAGGGTGATACAGTAAAAACACTATTGTAGCAGCTGAAGTAGGCATACCAACCTGCTACCTGCTTAAACATAAAACTCCCTCTTATATATAACTATTCAATTTAAATGGTATAATGCTTAGATGACCATAATAATTAATAAGGGGTGATATAATAAAATCGTGATTGAAGCAGCGAAGTAGACATGTATTGCATGAATTATAATAACTAATTAAAAGTGATATAACAAAATTAATATAAGAAAATACTTTTGAAAAAAATTAAGTGGATCTCATATAAGACGTCAAGTTAATTTAATATTAAATATTATTAATTTTTTAAAACTTAGATGACTTTATAATAATTTTTAATATTAAATTTTAATATTTAGATAACTCATAATAATTAATTAGGGTGATATAGTAAAATTACGTCGAACCAACTAAAGTAGATATGTCAAAAATGTTTGTCATTTTTTATTAAATATTATTAATTTTTAATACGTAAATGACTTATAATAATTAATTAGGGGTGATACATTAAAATTACAATTGGAGAAGCTAAATTTATTTTTTTCAAATTATAATAAGTGAAATTTTGAGGAACTTAGTAGTCATTTTGAAATTAAACTACCCTTTTATTAAATATTATTAATATTATAATAATTAAATAAAATAATTTATAATAATTAATTAGGGGTGATATAGTAAAATTATGTTTTAAGCAACTGAAGCAGTTAGGACGACCTCAAGCTGCTCAAAATTGCGCGTGTACTGAGTTCAAACATTACATTAAATAGGATATTTGTTTAAATAATAAAAATAAATATAATAATTAAATTTAATATCTTTTGAGTATGTAAAGATGGAGAATTTATTTATTAAACCTAATCTTTACTAAAAAAACTTTTAAAAGTCGATCGACATTCATCTATCATCTGTAAATTACAACAAAATAATACAATGGTAGAAACATCAAAATAATACAATTAAATATAATCTTTACACATAAAAAATTTCTCAAATTCATTCGACACTCAACAATAACAAAATAATACGATAATAGAGATATCAAAATAATACAACTAAACCTAACCTTTACATAAAAAAATTCCTCAAAGTTGACCAACATTTATCTATCACGTGTAAACTGCGACAAAATAATATGATAAAAGTGATATAAAAATAATACAATTAAACTTAAATTTTACACACAAAAAATTCTCAAAGCCGATCGAGATTCATCTACTAACTGTAAACTACTACAAAATAACAAACTAATAGAGATATTACAATAATACAATTAAACCCAACCTTTACCTAAAAAAATTTCAAAGCCGACTCACATTCATCTAGCATCTATAAATTAAAATAAAACAATGAGATAATAAAGATATCAAAACAATACAATTAAACCTAACCTTTACACAAGAAATTCGACATTCATCTATGATCTATAAATTCTAAAAAAAAATATAATAGTGATAGACATTAGAACACAAATTCAAATTTGGAAAAAAATAAATTTGAAAAAATACGATTGTGAAAAAACTAGAACACAAATTTGGTAAAATACAGAGTGAAAAAACGAGAACACAAATTCAAATTTGGGTTAAAAAAAATTTGAAAAAAATATGGTTGTGAAAAAACTTGAGAGAACTTTGGAAAAATTCAAATTCAAATTTGGACAAATTTTTTTGGTATAATTGGAAAACTTTTGACTTGGAAAAGGACGGTTGTTTGGAATTGGAAACCGCTGTATTTAATTGTAAAAAATAATTGCTATGTTTAATTGTAGGAAAAAGAGAAAAGACGGTTGTTACAAAATTGAATAATTTAATTATAGAAAATAATTGCTATATTTAATTGTAGAAAAAAGAGAAAAGACGATTTTATCTAAAGTGGATTCTTTTAATGAATAGTAAAAAGTTCAAATCACTTTTCTAATATATATATATATATGTGTGGGTGTGGGTGGGTGGGTGGGTGTGTGGGTGTCTAACTAACCCAGTATACAATAGTATTAGTCATTTCAAAAAATTTCTTGAAACTTGGTAATATATTCGCAAAAAAACAAAAAAAAAGAACACTAAAAAAGTTTTCTATTAAATATACTCTTTGAAGTTTAAACATACATTTGCACTTCTCCAACTTTAATATGGTAAAATCAAATATCGTATCGAACCGAAGTTTAATTTACCAATTACTGAATTATCGAATTGATGTTCATAAGTATGGTATGTGGTATCTATATTCAAATACCGATTATCGAATTACCAAATCCGAACTTTGAAAATACCAAACGCTCACTCCCTAATCATAATGGTTATATCAAGATTGAGAATATAAATATATTTAATAGTTTAGAGAATATATTTTTATCAGTTAGCCTAAAATAACTATCTCTACACAATCCTGTTCAATACATACAAACTGCACTAGCATGAAAAATTAGAAATATATTATTCTCGTAATCAAGATAAATTATATTTAATCTTATGCAACAATCATTCTGATAGCTTGTCCAAATTTTCATCTACGATTGTAAATTATAATTTCAACTTATAAGAATTAGTGATTCAATTTTCTATGTATAAGCTAAACTTTTTACAACAAATCATTTACTATATAAGTTGAGGGCACATATACTATAATAATCTATTTATTGTAACAATTTATTAAATTAAATAAAATAAATAAATAAATAAATAATTATTCAATAAATAATACTATATTAAAATGCATTATTTATAGTATAATCTAACAACTATTTCATATACACATAGCAGAATGATAAATCTAATTGACATTTAGCAAGAGAGAAGAGAAGGATAGGAACAAATTTTGTGGGACAAATCTCTATGATATGTACTTTACATAGTTTGGAGATGCTACGTGTCTACTCAAAAATAGGAGCAAAACACGTAATAGTAGGCAAGGTGGATATAAAGTACTCATACATATCAGATTAATGGAACATATTGACCAAAATGTCCGTATTTCCAATGTATGTTAGTATTCTTTTTATCTCAATTCATGTGATATAAATAAAATAAAATAAAATAATTAATTATTTTTAATATTTTAAATTTTTTTTTTAAGTTGTTAGCTATTATAATCTATAATACTTTTTTACTGTTATTTTTATTATTTTAAGCTGTTTGCAATTATAATTATATTGATAGTCAATTTATATTTTAAAGGTAATATAAATTTTTAATTATTATGATTTATAAAAAAAAAATCTATTTCAATTTAAGTGATATTGATATAATTTTGAGAATTAACCAAATATTACGATTAAAGTAAAAAAATTGGCACGTCTTGAATGACCCGTAATAACTAATTAGAAATGATAAAGCAAAATTGCTATAAAAATATTTGTGAAAAAAATTTTAGTGGGTCTCATATAAGATGTCAAATTAATTTAAAACATCAATAGTTAATTTATCATTTTATGTTTATTTTGTCCTTTTTAGAGTCAATATTATTAATTTTTAAATACTTGGATGACTCATAATAATTAATTATGGGTTATATAATAAAATTACAGTTGAAGCAGCTGAAACAATCATGTCATAAATATCTATTTTATTTTATAAAAATTTATAATATTTTTATTAAATATTATTATTTTTTTAATATGTAAATGTCATATAATAATTAATTAGGGGTGAAATAGTAAAATCATGAAACAAGCAGGCAGCTGAAGGCAGCATATCGACAACCAGCCGTCTGCTTGCAGCTGCCTGCTTTCAGCTGCCACGCTTATATATAGTACTTTCTCTGTTTAAAAAAGAATGACCTACTTTCCTTTGTAGTTCGTTTAAAAAAAAATAATTTTTTTCATTTTTAATTATACTTTAATTTTAACTTTTCATATGGCATGTTTAGGATCATAAGATTAAAGGATATTTTAATACATTTGACATAACTTTAATTTAAGATCATAAGATTTAAAAATCTTCTTTTTATTTTTTAAAATTTTATTGGGTTCAGCTTCATGAAATTAAGCACAATAAACAAATTAAAGACACTTCAGAAAAGAAAATTAAAGGAAATATGGGTTCTGAAAACATCAAGCTTCCAATTATAGATTTTTCTCATGAAGACCTAAAGCCAGGAACACCTGTATGGAACCAAGTGAAAAGCCAAGTCCACAAAGCACTTGTAGAATTTGGCTGCTTTGAAGCATCTTTTGATAAAATTCCAATACACCTTCGAAATTCCATTTTTGAATCCTTACAAGAGCTGTTTGATCTCCCTTTACAAACCAAAATTAGAAACATTTCGAAGAAACCATTCCATGGCTATGTTGGACAATATCCTGCAGTTCCACTCTATGAAAGCATGGGCATTGATGATGCTAATATCCCCGATTAAGTTGAAAAATTCACTCAAATTCTCTGGCCTCAAGGAAATCCTACTTTTTGGTAAAAAAAATTTTGCTGCTTTATTTATTAATTAATTTAGTTTAGACCTAAGTTGCTCGGACTCTTCAAAAATATTGCCGCACTCGTGTCAGATCCTTCAAAAATATACTATTTTTGAAGGATCCGACACGCATCCGTAGGTAGATATTTTTAAGAGTCCGAACAACTTAGGTGTAGATCACTGATATTCAAAATCAACTGGCTCAACTAATACAGATTTACGCTAGATTGTCTTTTAAGGGATAAATACTCTTCCTGCTAATGATTCTCCTTTTCAGAGGCTAACTCAAAACGGAGAGCTATGGTACTAGTGGTGCCACGCAATGACAGAGATAGAATTAGGCAAATACTATTAAGCACATAAATTTGGATCCACCTCTGTCATCACCAATAGTGAGCCACCTTCGTCAGAAAATTACATTGTTTAGCTTAGTTAAGATATTAGCTTTATATATGTTGACTCTCCTTATTATTTTGGTGTATTACATTTTTATATTTCAACAATCCTTGAAAAATTTCCTGGTTTCGCCACTGGTCATCACAATTCACAACCCTTAGTGGTGTATGTGTATATGCTGTTAGTAGTACCTTTATATAGTATTTTAATTTTTATATGTGTTGGCAGCAAAACTATTCAGTCATACTCAGAGAAACTATCAGAGTTAGACCAAACAATAAGGAAGATGATTCTGGAGAGCTTAGGCATTGAAAAGTACACGGATGAGCATATGAGTTCGACCAACTACCTTCTTCGAGTCATGAAGTATAAAGGACCTCAAAGCAGTGAGACTAAACTAGGACTAAATTCTCACACTGACAAGAACATTGTTACTATATTGTACCAAAATCAGGTGAATGGTCTTGAAGTTTTGACAAAAGATGGACAATGGATCAATGTTGATCCTACGCCAAACACTTTCATTGTCATGATTGGAGACTCACTATATGTAAGCTACCTCTTCCAAAACTAACTTTTTCTTTTTAGCTATATTTTCTTTAAGGGTATTGAGATTTAATTATCCCCATTTCAATTTATGTAATAGTGTCTGATCCGGTAAGAATTTTGAGAAAAGCACAACTTTTTATTTGGTCTAAAACAAATCACAGACATTTGTATGACTGTATATATCATTTTAATAAAGATAAAATGAGAAGTTTGAAGTTACATTTTTTTTGGCTCATACTTAAAATAAAAGCATGCTACATAAATAAAACCGATGGATTATATGTCTATTTATCCATAAAACATAATTTTTGACATATATTCAATATACATGATAAAATTTTCAAGCAAAAAGTGTTCAACTGATCACCCTTCAATTGATGTCACTTGCCACCAACTGTAATTCTTTTTTTACATACATCAACTTATTTTACGAGTTGTGGCTTGGTAACCGATCTTATTTTATTACAGGTTACTAAGTGCAAATTTTTAACTTTTTTTTTATGAATGACTACGTATAGCTTTCTTTTAGGTGACTTGATAGGTTAAAATTCTTTCATATTGTTAAATGTTAGGGCTAGTATATGTAGTACTCCATGATTGTTTTTGTATGGCTTGGATATGAAGTGAGATTATTTTTTTGTACATAGGCATGGGCAAATGGTCGATTGCATTCACCATATCATAGAGTAATGATGAAAGGAAATGAAGCAAGGTACTCAGTTGGTTTGTTTTCAATACCTAAAGCAGGATACATGATAAAGGCACCAGAAGAGTTGGTAGATGATGAGCATCCTTTACTCTTTAAGCCTTTTGATCATGTTGAATTCCTTGCTTTCTACTACACTGAAGAAGGCCAAAGATGTGCATCTGCTCTGAATACCTATTGTGGTGTCTAAGCCAATTTACTTGATTATTATGTTAACTATGAAAATAAACTTTATATGCACCATCTGAGTTTATATGCTTGTGTTTTATACTGGTCCAAGTGATCGATTATAATGTTGTTATTGAAAACTTCCAAAACTAAATTGATAAAAGTTTGGCCGGTTCTAAAAAATGATATATAACTGAAAGGGATGTTAAAAGCAACGGATAAAACATAAGGGATTTTTTTATTTTTTTATTTCAAAAAAGGGACTGTCGTCACAGATGACAGATTCAGGATTTGAAGTCATCCGGTGTCAAGTAGACTAATCGATTATTAAGTCAATTGGAAACTCTAAATCCTGGATGCGGTGCCAGCATATGGCCAAGGGGTTTATTTATACTCCTTTAACGAAAAATTATACTACTACTTATGCATGATTAAAATTAATTTTTTTTTATATATAGTAGATATTAAACGGGATGAACCCGGGTCACCCGCGTGACAGACAGAAATACTTACGACTACTATAGTGCAACAACTTGTTGATGCTCTGCTAATTATTGATAGGATAAAGTATAAACAATTTGTTGATGCTCTGCTAATTATTGATAGGATGATGTATAAACAAGCACAAAGATGTGTTAAGAATATGCGCAACGGAAGTAATAATTAATCAGAATCAACAACTTATATAACATCTAGACAACATATTAAGAGCTAAACGTTTTTGTCTTAATTAACCATAGTAAGAGCTAAACGTTTGTGCCTTAATTAATCAAATTAAGAGCAAAATGTTTTTAGCTCTTTAAAATAGTGTTAATTGATATTTAAGTCTCTTTTTCTTTTCCAAATTGATTAGCTGATCAGGGGGACCGTAAATTTTTTAAGGGAGACTTCCAATTATGATATTACACAAATGATATGAATTATCATATCATAATAAATTATAAATTATTTCAGTAAAAATCTGTAATTGTTCTTCCCAATTTAATTTGAAATCTATCATTACATCTTATTTAACTCTCCATGTTAGAATTACTGACATCAATTAATTAAATTAAATTCTCTAAGAAAATTAATTCATAGATTAATTTAATCATTTATTTATAATGCTTAAATTATTTCACATGACGGATATAAAATTCAC
>NC_061116.1:204317576-204359876 GCF_002878395.1 Capsicum annuum | reverse complement strand
TTGAAAAGACATACCCATGTCTTGTTTAAACTCATTATTGGTAGATATATTTGTTTTTAGCATATAAAGTTATTTTCTTTATATTGAAAAGAATGGTTAATATTCATTGTTTTGTCTTTTGACTTATTCTTTGATTGTCATGTATAAAGTTTTGATCTTTGCTCAAAGGCGAACTCATGCCTTGTTTAAATTTATTGTTGGCCGATATATTTGTTTTAACATGTAAAGTTATTTTTTTTTATGTTGAAAAAATAGTTACTATTGTTTGTTTCGCCTTAATAAAAAAGAGTAATTGATTAAATCAAGAATTTATCATTTGTTTGTTAATTATTTTAAGGGATCTCCAAAATCTTCGTATAAGAGATGAAGTGATAGCTTTATTTTTTATCCACGATGTTTATCTTTTTTTCTTTTTTTTTCTCATGTTTTTAAATTTGTCAAAATGATGAGAAAGTTCGAATTTTTGTGGTTAAATAGAATTATTTAGATATTTTCGAGTCATGCATAGTATGATTGTGAAACAATATTTCACTTTTGAAAATGCTAACTTTTATTCTAATTTTCTTACTCCCTTTGGATTGTTATATGTATTCTTTGTGAGTGTAAAGATTTGATTCATGTCTCTCTTTTATTCATAATATCAAAAGAGAATCAACGATTTCTTAAAAATAAAAATCATAGATCGTTACACGTTTTTCAATAAGATATTGGTTGTAATTTATATGTATGAATTTTCGTTAGTATCGCCTTACTTGAAATTTAAAGATTCTTTTTCTTGAAAAGTTAGACTTTATTTTCTTTTGTCATATGGATTGGTCTCTATATTTGTTCAATTCTAGAAATCATGAGTATTTTTTTGGTTGCCTCATCCCTTTACTTTCGCAAGCTTACATTGTTGTTTCTCGCATTAATTCATTGAATATGGCCTTCTTCCTTTTACCTTTATTCATTCTTAATATGAACATAAATCATGAGGCATGTAAATGAGTGTCTTTGCTTTGCAATTTTTATTTGTTGACTCTCATTCTTGTGCAAGTGTGCTTATTCTTGTCATTCAAAAATTGGTTCTTGATAGTTTCTTTTACTTTGAAATATGTCACTTTTATGCCTTGAACATATATTAATTTCTTTATCTTTTCTTTGCATGCAAAAAAATGTCTCGAGTCTAAATTGACTCATCTCCTCTTGCATTTCGTGATGGTTAAATGAGGCTCACCCCTTCGAGTCAAGTTCGAAGTTTAAACCCAAGGTCTACTACGTGGTGTGTGGGTGCTAGAAGATAGACGAAGAAGGAAAATGGGTCAAAACCCATTGATGAGGTCACTAAGAGACTTGAAAAGTCTCGATTTTTATTATTGTCTTCTTCTTATTCATTCATTTAATCATTTACTTATTCATTTATTTGGGGTCTCGAAGCCAAAGTTGTATTTAATACAGGTGAAGCGAGACTCGAGTTGAGACTCGAGCCAAACACTCAAAAACTAGATTAGGACAGGTGGGTCGAAAGACCAACTAGATTAGAACAAGTTTCGTTGATTTGGACTCGATGGCCTAAATCGTTTACTTTCTCTTCCCTTTCCCCTTTTATGTGTTTACTTGCTTATTCATTTTGTTTAGACTTAGTTTAAAATCTCTAATACAACAACAACAACAAACCCAGTGTATTCCCACTTAGTGGGGTCTGGGGGGGGGGGGGGGGGGTAAGATGTACGCAGTCCATACCTCTACCTCTAATAATTTGCCTAAATCTATTTTACACAAATCGTTTTCTAAAATCAATCACTTTCGACAAATCAATCTTTTTCTGAAATTAGTCAAAAGACGTTTTCAAACAGTCCGGATAACCGCAAGTTAGCGGACGTTTTAGGTGCCTAACACCTTCCTAAAACGTTAATAGGAACCACTTACTCGGAATCTCTAACTTAAAATGATTTTCCTATTTTGAATCGTTTTAAGTAATCTCTAAAGGTTTCTTAATTCCGTTTCAAAATTAAGTGGCGACTCTTCTCAAAAAGTCAAAATTTCTCCGCAAAACAAAAATGGCGACTCCACTAAGGGATTTTTGAACTAGGTTCTAACCAAATGTTTGATTTCGTTTTTTGATTAACTATTTATGTGTTTATATGTTTCGATTCTGTAAAGTTTAACTATCGCATCTCATGGCATATTTCTGCATTATTTAAATTGTTTTGGGGTTTCATGGATATCCTAGCCCCTATTGTTCAATTCCAATAATGTGTTGGAAATACGAACGGCTTATTAGCACGTGAGTCGTCTGATGGCTGTACGTATTTTCAAACTCAAGTTGTCCGCTTGAGAACCGGTGTTCAAACCCACTCTAGACACCTAGGATAGAACGAAACCAAAACCTTATTTTAGGTATAAGCCTAGGATGACTCAATACCTGAGCGGGGTATTGGGCCCATTAGAAAACCTGTCCTACTTCTATTGACCCCGAGTCAATTATAGACGAACTATATTTATATGTTGAAGAAAATATATGCCTGTCTAATTCAATCCATTATCCTTTGGGGGTCGGGAAAAAGCTTGATTTGCTTACTTTTGCAAGAAGAATTGAAGCAAGTTAAGCAAGAAATTGATCGATTTGGGAGGTTGCATCTAAGACACAGTTTACACACGTCAGCAATATAAGAAATGGACGAATCTAAGAAGGCGAAGGCTGATAGAAGAAGCACTCAGGAATTAGTATTTTCTATCCCCTGAGTGAGAGCTTATCGTTTGTTGTGAACTACATGGAGTCCAACGTACAACCCACATTGGGGAGATCCATCCTATCCTTGCCATTGGAGTAGGACTATCGATATCAAATCCACACAAACTAGTGATTACTATATAAATCAGCCTCAGGCTCACTCCTACAAGGGCACGTAGTTCTAGGGAAGTAAAGTCGCTTTATACCTTCCACTCGGTGCTAAAGATTTCTCTCGGATTTAGCTCAAATCATTTCAAAGATAATCCACAACAAAACAATTTCAGTAATATATAAATATACATCGGGAGCCATCATGCTTCATATCTATCAAAATCAACCACGTTGTGGATTTCTTTCACACTCTAGTTCAAAACAACTCCATTAAGACCAAAAGGTCAAATCATTCAAAATATCTCAAATATTCAACATCAACGTGCTTATAACACACACTTTCTCAAAAAGAAAACATTATTTCCGATGGGGATTCACGACCCAAATATCAAAATCATGATAATTATCGTTCAAGATTCATGCTTTATATCTCTACACATGTAAATTCATCTTTCAAAATCACAAACATCAAGATTTCATAATAATCATCATAAGATATGGGTTCATGCTTCAAATTAAAAAAATCAAATAAAAATCATGCCTTTGTAAAGAAAATTACTTTTGGGCACAAGAACGAAAGAGAGTTCTTGTTGAAAAACCCCACATACCTTGAATGATGAACTTTAGATCGATACTCATTTTAGAGATGTTGATCGTGCCTTTGAATGATGGTTCTTGGAGTTCTTGAACTAGAAACTTGGAATCTTGAATAAATTTGCAGAATTAATAGTGAACCTTGGAGGTTCTTGAAGTTGGATGTAGGAGCTTAGGGTTTTCTTTTTGAGGGAATTTGATGAAATATAACATATAATGCTTCTAATAGGCTTTAATATAGGGTTTGGATGAGTTTTGGGTGAGGGGAAATGACCAAAACGCCCCTAAAAATTAAATAATTCTCGAATCTGTCCTTTGGTGGACTGTTTTGATAGTCTGAAGTAGATCAACCATAATGTTTTACTCCGATATCCAAATTGGATGAAACCAATTTCATTAGAAAGAGAACTCTCATATATTTCCATTAATATATAGTATCTCACCCATATTATTGTGTACGAGGAGTTATGATCATTTGAAGTGGACCCAAAAATTTACTTTTGGTAGGCTGAAGTAGATCGAACATAACTTTTTGCTCCAATAGACAAATTGGATGAAACTAATTTCATTGGAAAGAGGACTCGCAGAGCTTTCCGTTGATATATAGTAGATCGCCCAGGTCATTATGTACAAGGAGTTATGTTCGTTTAAAGTTGGAGAAAAAATACGCCAGGCCTCAGTACTTTTTCCTGCACGTTTTACTGTTCACTACTATTCACGGTTCGATCGGAATGTTCATAACTCATCGCTCGGGTGTCCATTTTGGGTGATCCACATATCATTGGAAAGCTTATTCGATACTCTAAGCAATGGTGGGTCATAATCTAAGACATTCGCACGAAAAATTTATAATTCATTTTAGAAGATAGAACCCAACACGTTTACGCACAAAATTTCAACGAAAAATTTCTCGGAGTATTACACATCAACTGCCTCAACTTTTTCCATTAACAAGTGAAATTCTAACTTTGAATATGATTTAGCCATTGTATAAAAGATCTCCGACAATGCATCGTGTGACTTTTTGTAAAGTTTTTTCACATTTCCCCATAGATGCCACATACATTCATAATGTGGAACATCTTTGTACACATTACCAACAGCCTTTATAATGCTTGGATTCCTATCAGACAAAATACACATGTGTTGTTTTTCTCCGTACGCTTTCTTTAAATTCTCGAAGAACCACATTCAGTATGCATCATTTTCAGAATCAAGCACACCATATGCCAAAGAAAATATATAACCTGTATACATAATTCATTATTTTCAGAATCAAGCACACCATATGCTAAAGAAAATATATGGCTTGCATATATAAAAAAATTCTGCTCATGCCGATATAAATACATATAGGAACTACATATGTATTTATTAAAAAAACAGATAAACAAAACTGTATATTTTATGTACCTGAAATGGTATCAATTAAATATAATAAAATCTACATGCACCTCACTATCAAACATAAACATTTTTACATCTTTCATTCAGGAAACTTTGAAAATATATGTAATTATATGCAGATATGTATATATGAAGTGAAGATATGTATTTTTCAAGTTATTTGCAGAAATACAAAAAAAATACAACCATTTATATAATGTAGTTACTATTAAATGATACTAACCTGCTCCGTTCGTTGTACATGCTGTTACAAATGTCCCTGTATAAATTCCTCTCAGATGACTAGCATCAACTGCTACGACTGGTCTACAATGATCGAATCCTTTAATGAATGCATATAGAGTGATAAATACATACAAGAACGCATTATCGTCTATCTTCTTCATTCTTATATGTGACTCTGGATAGGTAGTATTCAGCACATATAAGTATGATGGCAGTTTCCCATAAGATGTTGATGGCTTACCCCTCAACTCTTCTAACGATCTTTCCTTGGCCCTCCAACATAAAGTGTATGTCAAATTCATACCGAAATCTTCCTTTATGTCATTTTTGATTTCCTTCGCACTATATTTTCGTTTGTGATTTTTGAATTTCTGATTAACCATACCACCTATCAACATACTAGTAGCATGCACCTTTGGATAGATCTTGTCCTTCACCGGGCAAGTATGTTGAGGTATGAATCTTCTTATTCTAAACATTCCACTTTTTCCAATGCCTGAAGCATGCATTAAAAACTCACAGTTTCTTGATTTACAAAACAATGTGTAACTGTATCAAACATAATTTAATTCATTCAAAATACATATCCAAACTAATATTAAACAAGATTAGAGTGATATAGAATGTATGTACGTTTTCTTACTTGACCTTTTACTTCACGTTTGAAACTTCTCCCTAATTGAATAGTCATTCATGACCGACTTTAAAATTTTTTTTATCAAGTAAACCTGGTCATCCTCAACATGCTTGTGATGTGGGTCTGAGATAATCACCTCAACAGTATCCATCTCAAATACATCTAATGCTTGTGCATCTTTAGAAATCATCAAAGCTCCTTCATTTGTTGTATTTATCACTGTTTGCAAGTTGTTCCAATTACTTCTTCTTTCAGCATCACATATAGATGAACTCACGAAATTGCTCATTACAACTTTCTCCAAAATGCTTACATATAAAGGAAGACAATTCATGTCTTGTATCTGCTTTTTCTGAACAATATAGACCTTTAATCCCATATCATTATGTATTTCTATCTGCCCTGCATTAGCACTAATTTGATATTCCACTAGAATACGTTTGCTGGTTAAATCCACACTTAAGTGAGATGCCAAAACATCGTGAAGCTCAACGAATGTTGCTGATGTGCTCAACAGTATAGCATCAGTGACATATTCATCGTAGTTTTTTTCATACGTCCATCTACCAGAGTACTTCACAAGGACCGGTATGCTTCCCATCTCCAATTGATTTAACCAAAAAATAAACAAATATATATATTTGTCAGATGTTACTTGTTTTAACACACAATTTACAACTTTAAGTGCAAACAAAGTTACTCAGCCAACATCAACCAGTAAAAAATACATTTAAACAATATTTGTATAAACTAAATTACAAACACAGAAAAAGTTTTTAACCAAATACAAAAATTATTGAATCAAACGGAAGTAAAACAGGTACAAAATGTATTTCCAAATATATAGTTATAGTCTAAAATTCCGACAACAACACAAAAATACATATGCAGTATTAACGTTAACCATATCAAAAAATACATATGCAATGTGACCATTAAACAGATCAAAAATACATCTGGAGCAGATAATTTATACTTTCATATGTGTTCATAAAATATCATCAAATTCAACAGCTGAATTCGATCATAAATGATTAAACAACAAAGCTTCAGAATTTGTAGAATTGTTAAAACAATCAAAATAACAACAAGCGATCCTCAAAACAATAGTCGAATACTGACTTTTTTACACTTCAAACAAGTTTTAAGATGAAATTTGCAACACCAAGTTGAATTCCTAATTTTTTGTTTCTATATGTTCAATTTTATTGCTGAAATGCTTCTAACTCGAATTTCTTTTACAATTTTTTTCACATACAAAGTAACGACGAAAACAAAAACTCGATAGGCACATCAGTAATGGTTAAAAAGAAAATCAAACTGAACAACAATAATGATTACGTACCTTAAACAGTAGTAATGGTTGAATTTTCAACTGACAGTTGAATTCAAACAAATTGATCAGAAGAATCAATAATTGAATTTGGTTCAAACAAATTACTACATCGTTTTGCAATTATTGTTGATTTCCGAAGAAGAATCAGTCCAATTTGATTCAGCAATAGCAATGGTTGAATTTTCAAAACAGGGTTGGATTAGAATAAATTGCTAAGAAAATGTGCAGCTGATTAGCGAGTTTTGGGATGGAATTGCTAATGGGAAAAATTGAAATTTGAATTTCAAACTTGAAGAGAAATATAACGGAAGTCACGTTTTTTGTGAGTTTTAAATGGAAAAGTAATCTATAAATATATAGGTCAACTAATTTCAGTTAATTAAGGGCTGTAACTTTATTGTATATGTATTTTTACAATAATATTTTTTAAAAATATAAAGTATAAATTGCTATAAAATGTAATTATGAAATTATTGCTGTAAAAACAATAATTAGGCTCTTAAATATGCTATTTTCAAGTATGCTATTTTTGAATTTTGCGCATTATAAATCATCCTTTTGGGTTTAGCCTCTCATACAATTCCTTCATTCTATGGGGTTCTTCTCTCAAACAATCCGCCTACGGCGACATCAACTGATTTTTCCCTCTCAAAAAAGGCAAATTCTATTGGTGTTCACCCTCCAAAGAATTTATCTGTGGCGAGATCTATTGGTTTTTTTCATCCCTTGAAGAATTCGTCTTTGACGAGATTATCTATTGGTTTTCATCCCTCAAAGAATTCATCTTTGGCGAGATCTATTCGTCTTCATCCCTCAAAGAATTTGAATCCATCTTCGGTGAGCTCTTCATTGATCGCATGTCTTTCTCGTCCAATGGAAACAATCAGAGCAAGTACAGAAATTAGCAAACCAATCAAGCAGCTTCCTTTATTGATACTGGCTCCGAAGTGCACCGTCAACAGATTATACAGTCTGTTGGAGAAAGATGTGAAAGAGGTGTCAGTGGAAAGTGGTGATCCGCCACCTCAATTTTATTGTCGTTTTTTCGAACAATCAGTTCAGGGATGGTTGGGTTATTTAAGTCGTAAAGATTGTCAACTTTTTCTATTTAACCCACTTTCTGGCAAAAAAATCAACCTTCTGTCTGTTGAAGCAAATTCCTTCTGTTGAGTGCGTCATTCGGAATAGCCAATCTGGTTTAGTCGGACGCATTATTTCAGATTTCAGCAGCGAAATCCCAGGTTTAGGCCGCGACACCCCTGATATTCCCCTCATCTCTGATGTGGTTCTCTCGTCATCTCCTATGGATGATGATTGCATAGCTGTGGCCATTTACGGTCAAACCCAGAAACTCTGCTTCTGCAGGAAAAAAAGAACACGACTAGATGATGATGATCATCCCAATTGCTGGATTCCCCTTCATTCTCCCTTTATGTATTACCATCAAATTGTTTATCACAGTGGAAAGAAACTATTTTACACCGTCAGCGACGCATGGCTGAACCTTGAAGCTTGGGATCTCCATAGCGATCCAATTAAGAGGTTTCACATTAAGGGTAAGTCTCAAATTTTGAGAGATATATGTGATTGGCCTCCTCGTTATCTCAATCCACTAGATTGGGATGGGCCACTTTACACCCAAAAGATACACTTGGCGTACGACCATCAAGATCAAGAACTTTTTATTGTATTGCGCCACGGTATTGGAGACACTCTCAACTATACTCTCGGTGTGCCAGATATTGAAGATCCTTATTACAAGACAGTGACGGCTGTGCCAGATATTGAAGATTCTGATATCATTTACCACAACACACTGTCTTTTGATGTTTTTAAGGTTAATTTCATAAATAATCATAATGTGAAGCTTCAACACTTGGATGACATTGGCAATCATGCATTATTCGTTGGCATAAATCGAAGCTTTGTTCTCTCAACCACAGAATTTCCTGAATTGAGGTCTGGTTCTATTTACTTTGCTGATCAAAAATACCTATGGGAATACAATTTCGGAGGCCATGATATGGGCATCTTTGACTACAAAGAACTTGATATTATTAAGTTAGAGACTATTTCACCGGCTAGCAGTTGGTTTATCCCGGATGTTAATACCCGAGATGTTGATGCAGACTTCTAGTGTGGGTTTTGTCATTCTAGTCGTCATTCTGGTTCTGGTGTTGTAACTTTAGAATAAGTCTTTCTTGGTAGATGGTTAATAACTTTAGAATAAATCTTCTTCGGTTAAATAAGGTAGATGTTTAATAGGTATCAGCGCTCCTACTAGTAGGTAGGCGCGCTTTGTTTTGTTATATGTGCCAGTAGTAGTACTTTGCTTGTAGTTGTTTAGTCTTGGGGTTTTGGTGATGTTTGTTATTTCGGATAGTTCAATTATAGTATTATTTTGTGGTAAGCTTATTTCTGTAATTAGCTGTTGTTCTGCGCCTACTGCTTCTTGTTCTTATCTTATGTCTCTATCTAGATTGTTTTTTATCGTGAGCCGGGTGTCTATCGGCAACAACCTCCTTGCCTCACTTCCGAGTTAGGGGTAAGGACTGCCAACTGCGTACATTTTATCCACTTCAGAACCCAGGGTGAGATTATATTGGATATGTTGTTGTTGTTGGTTAAACAAGTATGTGTTTGCTTATGTACCTTCTCTGCCTGTGGGTTAGTGAAATCACTTATCAGCTATGCGTAAGACTGTATCTGTCAAAGTATTTGAACTTGTGCACCAACTTCCTAATTCCTTCAAAGTATGCTAATTATTTCTTTACATTGCACAAAAACAATGCAGAGCAGGATGGTGGAACACCATGTATTCCTTTTGTTTTTCTGCTCTATTCCCCTTTAGAGCTGATTATGTTTTCTTCAAGTCTTATTTAAGGAATTTGGGGAACATATTCAGCAGCTATCTTGCTACTGGATGTAAGTAACAAGTGATGTACACTCTCGGCTTACAAATTGAGTAGACTGATGGAAAATTTATTCAACTTCTAAGCATGTAGGAACTTCAGTAACTTTGTAATGAAATAGTTCTTTATTTCATGTTTTGATCAAATTCTGAATGTAAAAACAACTGATGTACGCTCCCGGCTTACGAATTGAGAAGACTGATTGAAAATTGATGCAACTTCTAAGCGTGTGGGAGTTCAGTAACTTTGTAAGGAAATAATTCTTTATTTCATGTTTTGATCAAATTCTGATCTTTTCCCTTTAGAGCTGATTGTGTTTTATTTAAGGAATTTCAGGAACATATTCAGTAGCTGTCTTGATACTGTATGTAAGAACAAATGATGTACGCTCTCAGCTTACAAATTGAGAAGAGTTAAACGATGAGCTGAACCTTGCTTTTTTGTGCTTGTTTTATGCCACAACTCTCAACAGTTTGTGGCTATCAAATGAAATTTAAGGGAAGCTACATGGGTTCCTCACACCGATGAGAAAAGGCAAAGGATAACACTCAGGGCTGTTACTGCAGTTGATTATGCAGCAGTATCAAATACTTCCCAGAAGAAATGTCCTAGCTGAATATTTCTATGTAACTAGGCTAAAGCGTAATTGAAATATTTATCCTGGTTATGTTTTAAATTTGATTAATGCTCAATAGGATCAGTTAGTAAAACAGTAGTAAATAGGATTCAGTTACTCTACCATCTTTTTCTTGCAATTGGTTGACAAATACCAAGTGTGTGTCTATATAATATAATATAGTTTGCAGTCTATTTCTGTTTGGAACTATTCTTCACCTTCTTTCCAGGACTCTTTACATTTTCTCTATCTTGTTCCTGATTTGTAGCAAGTAGAAGATAGGCAACTGCATGCGCAATGTTGTTGGGTCTATAGATATTTTGCCTTTTTGACAGAGTTTGAGATTGGACGGTTGGATCGGTGATAAAATTCTGTTTGGCAAATGTCAAAGGATGACCCATATGAAAAGTGGTAGAAGACACGGGAGAAGTTTTTTGGTGCTATCTGCTTTTGTCTTTTGATATTTCCAAGCTGAACAAAGAGTTTGCAGTAAAAGAGAAGGCTCTAAAAGGAAGTAAAGTTAATAGTGACTCATGTTATCACTTTGCTGTTAAGCTTGTCAGCATTTACTTGATTCTATTCTCTATTGTTGCTACTTTAAAGTTTTTCCTCTGTTTACAAATTCTTTGCGTGAGTCAAATTTATTTTTCACTTGATGGGATGGCGGATTACATTGCTTGGAAGCTTAAAATTTTAGATTAATGAATAAGCTTTTCACCTTTATTTAGCTAGAAAAATGATCTTCTGCAGTCAACCCCTCTTTTGAATTCATGTGCATTGTTATGACTGTTTCATTAAATTCTTGACTAAGCTTGCTCCTTAATGTGTTGAGGCGAGAAGATATTTAGAAGTATGAATTCGTAGAGCTCCTGTATACAGTGAAACCTTTTGAACTACATTTTATAAGCTAGCGCTTTGTTCCTAATTGTGAATTAGTCAAGTAGCTGCTTTCTGATTGCCTTGCTACTTTCTAAAATCGATTCTATTTCTTCTGTGACGAAATAGTATCACACGGACCATAAAATGTATGTAAATGACAGAAGTTCATTCCTGATTTTCTTCGCAACTGTAATTCTCTTCACACATCCGCTCCCAAATTCTTTGACTGTAGGTAAGTGCTTTTGGTTTATCTTGCGTTCCTGCTAACTTTTGTGATGACTGATTGCATAGGATACGAATTACCAACTCTTCTCTTTCTGTCTAGAAAGAAGTCTTTAGTTCAGAAATGGAAAATGGATGGTTTATATTAATTTATGAAAGAAGCCTGATGATTTTCAATATGATATTTGGTTTCATCTCTTGAGCAAAATTATTCAAACGAATGGTCTTCAAGACGAAAAGATATATAACTGATCAATGACTTTCCTCTTTGTTTTATCTTAGTGGTTGCAAGATGCATTTTAACTTTCAAAACCACACGATGTATTCTTAAAAAATTGCAGGTACTAGCTATGGGATTCGTGTAAAAGTCGTTCGTGTAAAAGTCGTGCAGACTTCCATTTTTAATATAATAAATATATCTCCAGAACTTTATAAAACGAAGACAAAAGTTAATCGCAGGTCCTCAAAAGGGTGTTATTGTGGTTGAAGAACTGTTATGGATTGTAATGCCCTGAGTCTGCAACTCGGATGTTACACGGTGCTCATAATTTCGAAGGATCACAAACTAATTCATGATTGGTACCTGTTGCAATAACTGAATAATAATACTGTGATATGCAGAAAATTAGGCAGAAACTTGCCATATCTCAATACCAAAACTTAAACATCAATACTAAAACTAAACAACTGTCTGAAAATACTCTAATCTGTAAGCCTCAAAACTGTCTGAAATATGAAGTTGATGGGATAAGTCTCCAACTAACTCCAACTACTGGAAATAAACTAAAATAATAATCATGTCCTCAAACTATGAGGACTCACCGCTAACGCTGACTGCTGAGGAATCTGATATGCTAAGTATGATCGGGAGTCCGTGCGTCTGAACCTATGATATAAAACATCATAGTGCAAGGGAAGAGTATGCGTCAGTACTTTGAATGTACTGGTATGCAAAGTGAGGTAGGCTGAATGCATGGGTTCATATGCATGAACAATACTAACTGAATGACATGAGTATAATTGAATGAGAGTACATGCATGAATACGTAAACTATAACTGAGGTCGTGATAGCACTGGATACTGAGTTTCTGATTACTATCTAACTGATATCTGAGTGTACTGATGTTGTACTATTGATAACTGAGTAACTGTATCTGACAGTACTGATTAGGGGTGGGCATGGTATGGTGTATACCGAATACCATACCGAAATCGAAATTTTTTATACCGCGGTATGAATGTTATGGTATTTGGTAAGAGTTTTAATTATTTTTGTATATGGTATGATATTTGGTATTTATGCAATAAATACCGAAATATCGCATACCGCACCGAAGTTCTTTAATAATATATTCATATATATTATATTTAAGATTATTAAATATATTTGTATATCATCCATTAGCCAATTGAACATAAAAGTAACTTTTATTTAAAAATAAATTTTTTAGGAAACTTATTATTTATGAGTACTATGCTAAAGTTTAGGTAATATTATTCAAAGTTTGCATCTTGGACTACTCAATCGTGATTGAAATATTCTTTTTATGTAATTGATTAACAAAGATAGTTGTTAGCCTAATATGATTGAGACATTTTCAAAGTTTAAAGTTAAAGTTTTTTATATGAATATATATAAGTCAAAATAAAATATAAGTATGGTTACCGAATTACCATACCGTAAAATACCAAAACCGAATTTACCGAACCATACTGAACTAATTTGGTATGGTAATGGTATTGTTCTTTTAGATACCGAAAACAGAAGTTACCGTACTGAAATTTAAAATATCATACCATACCATACCATGCCCACCCCTAGTACTGATTCTGTAAAACTAATCTGAGTTCTATACTGAGCTGATTGAATGTATCTGACAGTCCTGAATCTGAGATAGAAACTAAGACTGTGGGAGATAATCATCTAACCGACATGTGCCTTTTTCTAAATATATTTGGGGTCCAACCTATAATCCTAGTCGGAAGGGTGCCAATACCTTGCCACGGGTAAAGACAAGCTGAGAGTTATCCTCATTTGACAGGTACTCTAATGAGAAAGGTGGAACCTTCCACTGACAGGTTAAAACACCTCATCAACCCTCAACTAGCAGGTTTGATGTCTCAACTTACGCTGGTTATGTAGTTCTAGAATGCAAGGATTTGCTTCTAAGAATCACACCCTCTACTGGCAGGTGAGCCCCCATCCTTGGGTTCACTTGGTGTTGAATCCTACTTCTAACTGAATAGACACTGAACTGAGTATACTGAACTGAACTGGACTGATACTGAGTTTACTGAGTTTTCTTGAGTTCTGTAACTGACTGAGTTCTACTGATTGTGGCATGACTGAGACTATCTTGAAACTGACACTGGCTCTAGGTAATCAGCTAAATTATTGGGTATTAAATACCCCGGTTAGTGCTACGGAGATCGGGGAAAATTTAGAAGGGATGGGGGCTTGGGAATGTAGGGGGGACGTGGATAGTATGTGGGATGCGGTTGCGGGCTACATCTAGAAGATGACTAGAGAGGTTTTGGATGTCTCGAGACACTGGTCTGGCCGGCATCAGGGGAATTGGTGGTGGAATGATGAAGTTAAGAAAAAAGTGGAGTCAAAAAAGGCGACTTACGTTAAGTTGGTTGAGAGTAAGGACGAAGAGAAGAGAAGGGTGAGCAGGGAGGAGTACAAGTTTTAGCTAGAAAAGAGGCTAA
Source organism: Capsicum annuum (assembly GCF_002878395.1). Classification (NCBI taxonomy): domain Eukaryota; kingdom Viridiplantae; phylum Streptophyta; class Magnoliopsida; order Solanales; family Solanaceae; genus Capsicum; species Capsicum annuum. Next base: position 204,345,511 of record NC_061116.1, on the reverse strand, counting down.
GTTAGCAGTCACCGCTGTTAAGACAACAATGTTTGAGAGATTGTATGCATGATTAAAGGATAAAGGCGGGGAAAAGAGGATGTATAGGCTTGCCAAAGCTAGGGAGCGTAAGGGTCGGGATCTGGACCAAGTTAAGTGCATTAAGGGGGAGGATGACAGAGTTTTGGTGGAAGGCATTCTTATTAAGAAGCGATGACAGTTGTATTTTCATAAACTGCTAAATGATGAGGGGGACAGAGACATTGTGTTAGGGGAGTTGGAGCACACCGAAGAATGTCGCGATTTTGGCTATTGTCGGTGTTTTAAGGTGGAGGAGGTCTGTGAGGCTATTTGCAAGATGCGAAGAGGCAGGGCAACAGGGCCCAATGATATTCCATTAGATTTTTGGAAGTTTGCTAGTGGGGCAGGGTTAAGGTGGCTGACCGATTTGTTAAAAAACATTTTCAAGTCCGCTAAGATGCTCAAGGTTTGGAGATGGAGAACTATGATTCCTTTATATAAGAACAAGGGTGACATTCAAAGTTGCAACAACTACCGTGGTATTAAGTTGTTGAGTCACACGATAAAGATTTAGGAGAGAGTGGTGGAGCGGAGGCTGAGAAAGACAGTGTCTATTTCAGAGAACCAATTTGGTTTTATGCCTGGTCGCTCGACAACTGAGGCAATTCTTCTAGTGCGGAGATTGGTTGAGCAGTATAGAGAGAGGAAGATGGAACTGCACATGGTGTTTATTGACTTGGAGAAGGCATATGACAAAGTCCCCAACGAGGTTCGTTGGAGATGTTTGGAGGTGGGGGGTCCCTGTGGTGTACATTCATTCGATTAGGGATGTGTACGAGGGGGAAATACTCGAGTAAGAACTGTAGGAGGAGATTCTGAGTATTTCTTGGTATTGACAAGGTTGCAGTAGGGATCGACTCTTAATCCATTTTTATTCGCCGTGGTGATGGATATGCTGACACGGAGTATTTAAGGTGAGGTGCCTTGGTGTATGCTTTTTTCGGATGATGTATTTTTGATTGATGAGTCACGGAGAGGTGTTAGTGATAATTTGGAGGTTTATAGATGAAACCTGGAAGCTAAAGGATTCAAGTTGATTAGGACCAAGACGGTATATTTGGAGTGCAAGTTTAGTAATTCGAGGCAAGAGGACAAGGTGGTAGGGAAGTTAGAGTCTCAGGTGGTTTGTAAGAGAGATAGTTTTAAGTACCTTGGGTCTATGATTCAGGGAAACGGAGAGATTGATGAGGATGTCTCTCACCGTATTGGGGAAGGTTGGTTGAAATGGTGGCTCAACTCGGGAATTTTATGCGATAAGAAGGTGACTTCTTAGCTTAAGGACAAATTCTACAGAGTTGCAGTCCGACCGACTATGTTGTATGGTACCGAGTGTTGGCCTGTTAAGAATTCTTACGTCCAGAAGTTGAAGGTGGGTGAAATGAGGATGTTGTGTTGGATGTGTGGATTCACTAGGGCTGACAGGGTTAGGAATGAGATTATTTGGGAGAAGGTGAGAGTGGCGTCGGTGGAGGATAGGATTCAGGAAGTGAGGTTGAGATGGTTTGGGCATATGATGAGAAGGGGAACGGATGCCCTAATTCGTTAGTGTGAGAGGTTGGTCTTGGATAGTTTCAAGGGGGTAGGAGTAGACCGAAGAAATACTGAACGTGATTAAATGTAAAATGGAGCAATTACGGCTCACTGAAGACATGACCCTCGATAGGAAGGTTTGGAGAAAGAGTATTAGGGTAGAGGACTAAGGGGTGCAGTCAGGTCATAGGCTGTAGTTAGAAGAGTAGTTTAGATTGGTTGGTAGTGCTGGGAAGGGGGGTGGTCGTTGTTGGTTAATGTACTTTTCTTTTTTGGTTGTTGTATCGCTGTTATTTTTATCTTGTTGTATGCTTGTGATGTTTGATTAAACTTGAAAGGCATAATCATGTGCAACAACAACAAAAAACCCAGTGTATTCCCACATAGTGGGGTATGAGGAGGGTAAGATGTATGCAGTCCATACCACTACCTTCGGAGAGGTAGCAAGGATATTTTCTATAGACCCCCGGTTCAAGACAAGAAATAATAAGTAAATTCGTAAAAAGCATGGAATAAGATAACCAGATCTAAATACGCCACCCACAAGGAAAAATAAACAAGGAATAGTAAACAAATTCGTTATAAAGCATGCAACAAGGTGGCATAACAAGAATAATACACCTACCAAGTAATGCCCTACCCCAATGACCCAAACAGGCACTGGCCTTCTATCCTAATTCTCTTCCACCAGATCTTCCTATCTAGGGTCATGTCCTCAGTTGTAACTGCACTATTTCCCCTATCACCTCTCTCCAATATCTTTTCAGCCTACCCCTACCCCGCCTGAAACCATCCAAAACTAGCCTCTCACATCTACGAACCGGTGCATCCGTGCCTCTCCTCATCACGTGACCGAACCATCTTAGCCGGACTTTCACATCTTGTCCTCCACCGAAGTCACTCTAACCTTATCCCAAATAATCTCATTCTGAACTCGATCACCCCTGGTAAGCCCACATATCCAACACAACATCCGTATTTCCGGCACCTTCAATTTTTGAATGTAAGAGTTCTTGACTGGCCAACACTCCGCTACATACAGCATGGACGGACGGACTGCCACCCTGTAGATTTTTCCTTTAAGCTTTGGCAGCACCTTCTTATCACATAACACCCCCGAGGCAAGCTTTCACTTCATTCATCCCACCCTAATACAGTGGGAGACATCCTCATCAATATCAATATTCCCCTGAATCATAGACCTAAAATATTTGAAACTATCCCTTTTATACACCACCTGGGAATCCAACCTTACAACCACCTCGTTTTTCTGCCTCAAGCCATTAAATTTGCATTCCAAATATTCTGTCTTGCTCCTACTCAACCTGAACCCCTTAGAATCAAGGGTCTGTCTCCATACCTCTAATTTATCATTCACACCTCCCCGTATCTCATCGATAAAAACTACACCATCTACAAAAAGTATATACCAAGGCACCTCTCCTTGGATACTCCGCATCAACACATCCATCACGAAAGCAAACAAAAATGGGCTAAGAGTAGATCCCTGGTGCAACCCTGTCAAGACAGGGAAATACTCTGAATCTCCTCCCGCCGTCCTCACCTGGGTCTTAACTCCATCATACATGTCCTTGATCGCTCTGATATAAGCCATTAAGACCCCACTTACCTCCAAACATCTCCAAAGAACCTCCCTAAGGACTTTGTCATACGCCTTCTCCAAGTCGATAAACACTCTGTGCAGATCCTTCTTCCTTTCCCTATACTGCTCTACCAGTCTCTGCACCAGGTGGATTGCCTCCGTCGTCGAGCGTCCGGGCATAAATCCAAACTGGTTCTTTGAGATAGACACAATCCTCCTCAACCTTAACTCGACCACTTTTTCCCAAATCTTTATAGTGTGGCTCAATAACTTAATAACCCTATAGTTATTACAACTCTAAATGTCACCCTTGTTCTTATATAGAGGGATCATAGTACTCCATCTCCAGGCCTCGGGCATTTTTGCTGACTTGAAAATATCGTTAAGCAATTCAGTCAACCACCATAAGCCATCCTCGCCAGAAAGCTTTCAAAAATCCATAGGAATCTCATCAGGCCCTGTGGCCCTACCCCTACGCATCCTGCGAACAGCCTCTCTGACCTCCTCTACCTTAAAGAGTCTATAATAACTATAGTCATGACACTTCTCTGAGTGCTTCATATCCCCTAATACAATAACTCTATCCCCTTTCTCATTCAATAACCTATCAAAGTACGACTACCATCTCTTTTTAATAAGACCGTCCTCCACCAGCACTCTACTATCCTCCCCCTTAATGGACTTCACCTAGTTGAGGTCACGACCCTTTCTCTCCCTAGCCTTAGCAAGCCTAAACGACATTTTTTCCCATTATTTCTCCTCCAACCCCGCATATAAGCTCTCGAACGCTGCCGTCTTAGCTGCCGTAATTGCAAAATTAGCCTCCTTCCTAGCTATCTTGTACTCCTCCCTATTAGACTATTTCTCATCTTCATCCTTACTCTCAACCAACTTGGCATGCACTCCCTTCTTAGTCTCTACTTTTTCTTAACTATTTCATTCCACCATCAATCCCCCTGACGATGGCCAACCCGGCCCCGGGAAATACTCAATACCTAACTAGTAGACTCCTTAATGCACCTAGCCACCCTATCCTACATACCATCTATGTCCCCCCTACACTCCCACACCCCTATTCCAGTCACCTTCTCCTCTATCATCCGCGCATTCACCGGTGTTAAGCCGACCCACTTAATTCTAGATCTACCCTCTTCACCCTTTCTCTTCTTATCCTTCTTAATACCCAAGTCCATTACTACAACCTATGTTGGGTCGAAAGATTCTTACTTGGGATGAATTTACAGTCCTTACACAATACCCTATCCTCTTTCCTAAGCAGTAAAAAGTCAATTTGGATCTTGGCTATTATGCTTCAAAAGGTGATCAGGTGATCCTCCTTCTTTGGGAAGCTCGAATTCACCACTACCAATCCAAAGGACCTCGCAAAATCCAACAGAGCCGCTCCTCCCTCTTCATTTTTCTCCCCAAAACCAAAACCACCATGCACATCGTCAAAGCCAACCGGTAACGCCCCAATGTGCCCATTGAAGTCTCTTGCTATTACAATCTTCTCAGAACTAGGCACTCCTCTCACCACCTTATCCAAAGCCTCCCTAAATCGCCTCTTCTCCTCCCCATACAAGCCTACCTGCGGCACATAAACACTACACACGTTTAGGGTAAACCCCTCAAATGCCAACTCAGCAGATATCAACCTATCATTGATCCTCTTAACCTCCACTACCTGCCCTCTAAGATTTTCATCCACTAGGATGCCAACTCCATTCCTATGCCTCTCGCTACTAGAGTAGCAAAGGTTGTAACCATCTACATCCCTAGCCTTAGACCCTACCCACTTTGTCTCCTGTACACACATAATATTAATCCTCCTCTTTCTAAGAATCTTCACTAGCTCTATAGACTTACCCTAAAGGGTCCCAATATTCTAAGAACCAACCCTCAGCCTATCAACTCTAGCAATATGTCTACCTCTACCACTCCTAACACCAGACTTAGCCCCCGATCCTACCCCCTCCCTTCCCCCCTCCCCCACTCCCAAAACAGCCCCTCGTCCTAACCCCCTCGGACATGACCCTAACCTACCATCAATGCCCACAACCACAACTCTACAAAATATAGGCAACAATTGTAATAAAGCAACAACAGGGAATAGAAGACACCTCAACAGAAAGCACAAAGAAAGATAAAAACCGCAATAACTATACAAGGAAAATATAAAGCACACAATGTAGCAAAATTCCAAGAACAGTAGGTGCTAGACACCAATATACGAAAACAGATAGCCCGCATAAAATAACCCACATAAAATATAAACAGTAAAGATAACAGAATAGGCATGATACAATAAATCATGATAAAATAAAGTTCCGAGGTTAGAAGTCACCCAAATACGTGGCTTAAGTATTCAGGTCCTGCTTGCTACATTGAAATCCAAAAAATTAGAGTAGTAATTGGTCGCCGGAATATCGCTAGAAGGTCGCAGGGTTAGATCTGGTCAGGGGGTCAAGATCTGCTTCTCTCTCGTTAAGATTCCTTTCTTATTATTTTTTTTATTTGATCTGATTCTCTCTCGTCGTCGGCGCCATTTACCCATTGCCAGAGTAGAAATAAACCCACACACCGATGAGAGATCGAACTAGCTTTAGGAAAAAAGAGAGGGGAATATAAGGATATATGAAGAGAGAGAGGGAGAGGGTATCATACTTACCTGTCGCCGGCGAGTTATTATGTCGGTGTCTACTTCGCCAGCGAGATAGAGAAAGACATTAGGGAGAGATAGAGAAAGACGTTCTAAAATCTAATAAGAATAGTGAAGTTGAAAAGAGAAGATAAATTCATCAAACCCTTGGTAAGCATAGTATATGAACATAACACTATACAACAAGTAGACATCATGATTATCAACTCATATGAGCAGTTCATCAAACACTTGGTGAACATAGTATATGCACAAAATACTATACAACAAGTAGGCGTCATGATTATCATCTCATATGAGCAATTCATCAAACACTTGGTGAGCATAGTATATCGACATAACACTATACAACAAGTAGGAATCATAATTCAAATCCCCATTTATAATTTCAAGGATTTAACATGGATTCACATGGTACTACACATATATCACTTCACATAAATCTTGCAATTAAATCATAAATTGGAAGCCCCATTAACATGATAGCTATGAAACACTATCAAACTTAATCATGAAATTCGTCAAAACATTAACTTGAGTTTTGAAAAAGGTTTCTTGTACTCTAAGGGTGGAAGGAACCCTTGGATGAACACTTGACATACCTTAAGGCTTGATATTGAAAAAATTGATGGTGAAATCCTTGAGATTTGAATCTTGAATAGAAAACCCGAAGGCTTGTTCTTGAGAGAATTTGAGAGAAAGTATATTTTTGTGAATTGGGGATGAATTTTGTATTTTGGGATGAATAAGGGTGGGGAAAATGGCCCATTTTCCCCCAGAACCGATATAAAAATAATGTTGAAATGGACTGACCTCACATCGTGACCCGTACTTGGGTCTAGTACCCATCGCAATGTGACCCTTAGCTGGGTTGACTAGCCCTCGCGACGTGGGGCCATCGTGAACCCTCACTATTTTGGGCATCCAAATTCGCCCTTACGCTAGTCTGAAAAATCTAAAACTAGCCTAAGATGACCTACAAGTGTCCCTAATCATGAATCAATTTGAAAATCGATCAGCTAAGGTCGAGAAGGTCGCGAAAAAAGATTTCCAACCTACGAAGGCTAAAATGACTCTAAATCTGAATACTTAGCTAAATTTTCTAAGTTTGAGACCCCTTAACAAGCTTTAAAGGATTGTGTTAAGCTTAGAATTTTGCTGGGTCTTAAAATATTCCCCTTTGAGAACATTCATCCTCGAATGAGACTGGCTAAGATGGGAGAAATGATAAACTGAAGTACATAGGTCATGCACAACTAAAGCATGATTGTATGAATAGAACTACTGATATACTGAGTTTTCATGCTAAACATGAAAACATGACTAAAGCTACTATTAAACTTGGTTTTTATACTAACATGCATATATGATGCATGAGTACATGACTGAAAACGATTCATGAATGCATGACTAAATATGCAACGGTAGCTGATACCTAGTTATTATGAAAATTTGAGCATAAAACTGAGTAAGCTTAAGGAAAACTGTTACCTTGGACTGAGTTTGAGTTTGCGGAGAAGAGGTGCGGATACTTAGTCCGCATGTCTGCTTCTGCCTCCCAAGTAGCTCCCTCAATGGACTGATTCTGCCAAAGAACTTTGACTAAAGGGGCTTCATTGTCCCTCAGTCTATGAATCTGATAGTCAAGGATTTTGACTAGAATCTCTTCATAAGAGAGACTATTCTGAACATCTATGCCCTCTATAGGGACTACAACTGCTGGGTCACCTATACATTTCTTTAGTAAGGAGACATGAAACACTAGATGGACTGAAGCTAAATCTAAAGGAAAATCAAGCTCGTAAGCTACCTTTCCGAAAGGACTTAGAATTTGGTAAGGACCAACATATCAGGGACTAAGCTTCCCCTTCTTGCCAAACCTCTTTACTCCTTTCATAGGAGATATTTTCAAGTACATATAATCACTAATCTTGAACTTGAGATCCTTTCTTCGCACATCTGCATATGATTTTTTTCAACTCTGAGCTATCTTAAGCCTTTCATTGATCAACTGCACTTTATCCAAGGCATCAAAAAGCAAGTGAGGCCCTACCACTACAGCCTTACCCACTTCAAACCAACCAATGGGAGATCTACATCTACTCCTATAAAATACCTCAAACGGAGCTATCTTAATACTGGAATGATAGTTGTTGTCATATGCGAACTCAATCAAAGGCAAGTGGTCATTCCAACTACCTTTAAAATCAATCACACATACTCACAACATATCTTCTAAGGTACGAATGGTCTTTTCTACTTAGCCATCTGTTTAAGGGTGAAAAGTCGTACTGAGATGAACTTGGGTACCAAGACCCTTTTGGAATTCTTTCCAGAAATAAGAGGTAAAATGGGTACCTCTATCTGAGATAATGGATACTGGAACTCTATGTAACCTGATCAACTTTCTGATATAGAGTTTGGCATAGTTCTCGACTGAATAGGAGATGTGGACTGGCACGAAATAGGCTGATTTGGTTATTTTGTCTGCGATAACCTATATAGAATCATGTTGATGATGAGTACGAGGCAAACCCATCACAAAGTCTATGTTCACTTCTTCCTATTTCTAAATGGGAATATTGAACTCTTTTATGGACCTACTAGGCTTCTGGTACTCAATCTTAACCTTCTGACATATTGATCACTTAGCCATAAACTCTGCAACACCTCTCTTCATCCCACTCTACCAATAGATCTTCCGTAAATTACGGTACATCTTAGTGCCTACTGGATGAATAGAGTAGAGCGTACCATGCACTTTTGCAAGAATTCACTACCTCAAGTCATCGATACCTAGGACACATAGCCGACTATGGCAACGTAACACACCATCTCCCTCTTTGGAGAAAATATCTATCTTTTGATCTTTGAACGACTCTTTCAGCTTAACTAAGTTGGGATATCTATCCTGGTTTTCCTTCACCAAAAAAACTAGAGATGATTTTGAATTGTTCTGAACCCACACACTACCCTCTGCTAAATCAACTAAGTAGATGCCTAGTCAGGCAAGCTGATGAACTTCCTGATCTAACTTCTTCTTACTGTCCTCAACATGAGCAACACTACCCATAGACATCCTGCTGAGAGCATCAACCACTATATTGTCCTTTCCTAGATGATACAAGACACTCATGTCATAATCTTTCAACAATTCCAACCACCTTCTCTAACAGAGGTTGAGGTCTTTTCGAGAGAAAACATATTGAAGACTCTTATGGTTAGTGAACACATCGACGTGCATCTCATGCAAATAGTGCCTCTAAATTTATAATGCAAATACTACAGCTTCTAACTCAAGATTGTGATTTGGATAGTTCTTCTCATGGGGCTTAAGTTGTCTAGAGACGTAGACTATGACCTTACCATGCTACATGAGGCCACAACCCAAACCTACTATGGATGCATCATAGTACACTATAAAGTCGTCTGAACCTTCTGGTAAAGTCAAAACCGAAGCTGTAGTGAGTCGAGTCTTTAGCTCTTGAAAACTCTTCTCATAAGAATCTGACCACTGGAACTTGACTTTCTTCTGAGTCAACTTGGACATAAGGGATGCAATAGATGAAAATCCCTCAACAAACTATCTGTAGTAGCCAGCCAAGCCCAAGAAACTCCTAATGTCTGATGGAGAAATGGGTCTCAGCCAGTTTCTTACTGCTTTAGTCTTTTAGGGATCAACTCTTATGCCATCACCGGAAATGATATGACCAAGGAATGCTACTGACCTTAGCCGAAACTCACACTTACTGAATTTGGTAAGCAACTAATAATTTCTGAGAGTCTGTAACACTATTTGGAGGTAGTCTGCATGATCATGCTCACTGCGAGAATAGATTAGGATATCATCTATGAAGACTATAACAAACATGTCCAAGTACTGGTTGAATACATGGTTCATCAAGTCCATGAAAGCTGATGGGGCATTCGTAATACCAAATGACATGAATAATAATTTGAAGTAACCATACCGAGTTCTGAAAGCTATCTTCAGTATCTCACATTTTCTAACTAAGCTGATGATAGCCTAATCTGAGGTATATTTAAGAGAAATAACTGGGCCCCTGAAGTTGTTCAAATAAGTCATCAATTTTGGGTAGTGGATACTTGTTCTTGACCGTGACTTTGGTAAGCTGACTGTAGTCTATACACATTATGAGAGAACCATCTTTCTTGCACACGAATAGAACTGGTGCACCCTATGGTGATATGCTGGGTATGATGACTCCCTTATCTAGGAGATCCTTCAATTGTTATTTTAATTCTCAGAGTTCTGCTGGTATCATTCTGTATAGCAGAATAGATATAGGTTGAGTATCTAGGAGAAGGTCTACTCTGAAGTCAATTTCTCTAACGGGAGGAACTCCAAGAAGATCTTCAGGAAAGACATCTTGGAATTCACATACTACTGACACTAATTCAAGATTAAGGGTTTCTGAACTGGAGTCCTTGACTCGCACAAGGTGGTAGACACATCCATTAGATATTATTTTTCTTGCCCTTAGGTAGGAAACAAGTTGACCCCTAAGTGTTGAGTACTACCTCTCTATTCTAAGATAGGTTCATTCAAAAACTAAAACTGGACAACTCTGTTTCTACAGTCGATTGAGGTATAGTAGGAATGAATCCAATCTATGCCGAGAATGACATCAAAATCAGTCATCTCTAATTTGACTAGGTCTGCTGAAGTCTTTCTAAGATACCATAATCAGACAGTTCCTGTATACCTATCGGGCTATGATAGATTTACCCATGGTGGTAGAGACTGAGAAAGGCTCTGCTAGGATTTCGGGACCAACTTCGAAGTCAACTACTATATAAGGAGTAACAAAGGAAAAAGAAGCTCCTAGATCTAGCAAAGCAAAAACATGTAAATAGTAAATTTGTAACGTACCAGTTACCACATCAGGAGAACTTTTTTGATCTTGTCAGGACTAAAGTACATAGAGTTTGTTTGGGCGTTTCCCATTGGTAGTGCTAGATGTGGCACCCTGCTGATTCGGGTGACGAGACTGAGCTGATGGACAATTATATTGACCTTGAGAACTTGACTGTGAACAATCTCTGATTCTATGGTCTGGCTTGCCACATCCAAAAGACACATCGCTTCCAGCTCTACAGATACTCTGGTGGTTTTTGCCATATTTTTGATAAAAGGGATTAGTTCGGGTGTTACTGACACGACCTTGAGGTTATGGTCCTGATGCCCTATCTCTTTTGCCATCTTTAAATTTATGCACTGGCGCACTCACTGAGGACGGGGATAGAACTGAAGATTTTGGGCTAAACTGAGAGTGATTCCCACCTTCTAACTTAGGCTGCGTGAAGTTGAAACTACCTATTATAGCTCTCTTATTCTACTTCTCTCTCTCCTTATTCTTCTACTCCTCTATCTATTGAGCATAAACTATTAGCCTAGCCAAGTCTATCTCACTAATAAGCATTGCGGTCCTACACTCCTTGACCACACTATCAGACATTCCAGATACAAACTTTCTTATCTTAGATCTGTTATCTGCCACCACACGGGGAGCGTATCTAGCTAATTGAGTAAACTTAAAGGAATACTCCTTAAGTTTCATATTGCCCTGCCTGAGATTTATGAATTCTAACACCTTGGCTTCTCTCTGCATTAGGGGAAAGAATCTATCTAGGAAAGAAGTGACAAACTCCTCCCATTTTATGGGCCCTATACTTGCAACCTTCTCTACTTTCTATTATTTAAACCATGAGTGAGACACATCTTGCAACTAATATGTAGCTAGCTCAGCACTCTCAGTAGCTGTCACCCTCATAATATTTATAACCTTCTGCACTTGATCAAGAAATTCGTAAGGGTCCTTATCTGGCTTAGGCCTGGTAAAAGATAGAGGGTTTATTCGGGTAAAGTCCTAAATCCTAGCTGCAGTAGTATTGGCCATTGGGTTGGTCAAAATGGTAACAAGGCATTTATTCTGGGCTACTATAGAATGAGCTAAGGTGGTAAAAACTGCTCTAAATTTAGCGTGGGAGACATACTCATCCAGAGGATCTGCCTAGATGAGTTGGGGTGCTGGATAGTCTCTCGTTCTTCTTCCCTTAGTCCTTTTTAGAGGTATAGTCTATAAAAGAAAGGGAAATTTGGATTAGACTGAGAGTTTCTAATGCCTTAATTTTCTAAAACAGAATGCTACACGGTGCCCATGACCCTGAAGGAACACAAGCTAACCCATGAATGGTACCTATAAACTGCATAATATATCATAAAATACGAAAAACATGACAAAAGACTATAAGGTTCAAACCGAATAAAGTATCTGACAAGTCAAAAAATCCATATAGGGTAACAAATACCCAAAACAACTAAAAAAAACTGAAGTCTGAATCAAAATCTGAAAGCCTCTAAGTATTGTCTGAATAAGGAGTTGATGGAACATGCCTCTAACTAACTCCGTCTAACAAAACTGAATAAAACTGAGTATTGTAATAATAAAGCAAAATATGTCCTCGCATGATGTGGACTCACTGTTGATGCTGAAAACTGGGACTGATCAACTACTGCTGCTCTGGAGCTCATGTCTCTGAACCTATAGTGTAACATAAAAAAAAGACAGCATAGCGTAAATGGGTCAGTACAACTAGGAGCACTAAGTATACGAGTGAGGTAGGCAAAATGCAAAGGGCTATATTCATGAGTAATGCTAAATGACTGACTAATATAAATGTAAGAGCGCATACATGAATACATAGCAACTGAGATTGTGATAACATGAGAAACTGATTCTGTATACTAATAACATGGTTGACTATATCTGACAGTCTTGAATCTGATGGAACTATCTGAGTTCCCTTACTGAGACTGGGACTGAAACTGTGGGAGGTAGTAGCTTAACCGATACACCCCATGTGTGCTAATATAGTTGAGCTGGGCTCCAATCACTGCCTTGATGGGAAGGGTGTCAATATCGCACCATTGATAGAGACAAACTGTGGGTAATCCTCATCTGAAAGTGTTCTTAAAAGAGAGTGGTGGGGACCTTATCTGACAGTGCTTTTCCACCTCATCAACCCTCATCTGATAGTGTTGATGTCTCAATCCTATGTTGGCTACATAGTTCTGGAATATAAGGATGACTGCTAAGAATCACACCCTCAACTGACTGTGTGTGTTCCCACCCTTGGATTTACTCGGTGCTAACTCCTACTCCCATCTGACGAGACTGAACATGATCAACTGACTGTTTATGGACTGAGTACTGAAATTCTGTTATCTGATGGAATACTACTGTTATTTGCTAATTGACTGAGATCATGAGATTTATGAGATTTCCTGAGTCACATGACTGACTGAATTCTATGGAACATAGCTTGACTGGGGATATCGTGACAACATGACAAGGCTCTAGGCACACAACTATAGTTTTTGGGTACAAGTACCCCCAGGACTCGATGGAAGGAAACTGACACACATGACTGACTTGATCACAAGAGTAGAATCAATAATTCACAACATCATAAATAGGAGATTTCATACTACACATGATACTCAACATTTTATACATAAAAAGGGCATCATAAACATGGAAATACTTGTATAGCTTCATTATCAAGTCCAATCCATATCACAATAGCAACACATGACAATAACATGGAAATTCACATGGAATGGTAAAGCATGGAGCATGGACTTGTAATTTTAAGCACTATAAAGTCATAAAGCATGTATTCTATACTCATAGGCATTTTATCAAACACCTTACATTCACAATCTTGAGCATAGGTGTATTCTATAATTTAATCATCATAACCACCCTAGTTCATGGGTTTCAACTACAATCACACATACTTTCATGAAAATAACCTAAAATAGCATCTTGAAACTTAGACAACAACCATCAACATGAACATGATCACATCACAATAAGAAAATCACAATATAAGTTTTTAAACATGATTCTTGGACTCCACATATGAAAGGAACCCATGGATGAACACTATGCATACCTTAATTTGTGATTCCACAAAAATTGATGGAGAGATTTTTGACTTTAAGCCTTGAATTTGAAAGCCCTAATGAAACCCTAAGCTTGTTATTGAGAGAGACTTGAGAAAAACACAATATTTTGGCTTCAAATGGCTCAAATCCCATGTTTATGACTATATATATTGGTGGGAAAATGACCCAAATACCCTTAAAAATGCAGAGGTTGAATATTCAAAAACTAGGTGAAAGGCTATAGGCAGGGCGGCGCCTTGCTCTTACCCTCACTCTAAGCAGGGCGGTGCCCTTCTTAGAGCGGTGGTCTAAGTGAGGCGACACGTCCCTATAGCCTTTTGCTACTAGTTTGGGCACACAAACATGCCCTTATGCTACTTCAAAATTTCTGAAACTTTGCCAAGATATTTGCTTGATTTCCCCGATCATAACGCAACTTGAAAATTCAAAAACGGAGATCAAAAAAGGTTGCTAAATAGATACACAAAGTTTGGAGGCTTGAAATAAAACTGTGTTAGAAATTTTGTAAAATTTTCTAAGTGTTGTGGCTTTTGGAAGCCACAGAAGCTGATTTTTGACACATGGATTTGTGGGGTCTTACAATATCTCCCCTTTAGAAACATTCATCCTCGAATGATGACTGACTAAGAGGGAAGAAAAGATAAGACGGTGCATACTCTGATCATGCTCTACTGGCACATGATTTGAGAACTGACATGAATGCTAAATTGAATATAGCATAACTAAACATGCATATCTGATGCATAACTAATAAACTGAACTCATGAATGTATGACTGATGTTCTGATGAACTAAGATTTCTCGCTATAAGAATGCATGATTACTTGACTGAACTGTTACATGAATGCATGAAAGCTATACAATGGTACTTAATACCAAGTTTATAGTGGAATTCTGAATATGTAACTAAATAAGCTTAAGGAGAATCATTACCTTGAGCTGGATCTGGATTAGAGGAGAAGAAATGAGGTTACTTGGTTCGCATGTCTGCTTCTTCTTCCCAAATAGCTCCCTCAACGGACTGATTTTGCCAAAGAACCTTGACTAGAGGAACTTCTTTGTTCCTCAGTTTACGAGTCTGATAGTCTAGGATTTCAACTGGAATCTCTTCATAAGAGAGGTTTTTCTGAATATCTATGCTCTGAATAAAGACTACGACTAACGGGTTACCTATGCACTTCTTGAGGAAAGAAACATGGAATACTGGATGAACTAAAGCTAGATATGAAGGAAATTCGAGCTCATAAGCTACCTTGCTGAAGCGACTGAGAATCTTGAAGGGACCGACAATCGGGGACTGAGCTTCCCTTTCTTGCCGAATCTCTTCACCCCCTTCATGGGAGAGATCTTTAGATACACATAATAATCGACATCAAATTTGAGATCTTTCCTACAAATATCTGTATATGAATTCTGTCAGCTTTTAGTAGCCTGAAGTCTCTCTCTGATCAACTGAACTTTCTCTAAGGAGTTAAACACTAAGTCAGGTCCGATGAATGAGGCTTCACTAACTTCAAACCAACCAACTGGAGATCTATATCTCCTACCATAGAGAGCTTCTAATGGAGCCATATGAATACTGGAGTGATAGCTATTGTTGTATATAAATTCAATCAAAGTCAAGTAGTCATCCCAACTTCCCTTAAAATCAATTGCACACGCCCTTAGCATATCATCTAAAGTTTGAATGGTCCTTTATGCTTGACCATTTGTCTGAGAATGGAACGCTGTACTGAGATGGACTTAGGTACCAAGACCCTTTTAAAATGCCTTCCAGAAGTGAGAGGTGAACTGAGTACCTCTATCTGAGATAATAGATAATGGAACACCATGTAATCTGACCAACTCTCTGATGTAGATCTTGGCATAATCCTCGGCTGAATAAGAGGTATGGACAGGAAAAAAATAAGCTGACTTGGTCATTCTATCTACAATGATTCAAATTGAATCATGCTGGCGACGAGTACTAGGCAGACCTATCACAAAGTCCATGTTCACTTCTTCCCACTTCCAAGTAGGAATAATGAACTCTTGTATGTGACCACTAGGTTTCTGATGCTCTATCTTAACTTGCTGACATGTAGAGCACTTAGCCAAAAACTCTACAATATCTCTCTTCATCCTACTCCACTAATAGATCTGCCCCAAGTCACGGTACATCTTAGTGGCCCCTGGATGCATAGAGTAGCGTGCACCATGCGCTTCTGCAAGAATTCATTGCCTCAAGTCATCTATATTTGGGACACAAAGACATCCCTAACAACGGAGGACACCATCTCTCTCTTGGGAGAAAACCTTCACTTTCTGATCTAAAATTGACTCCTTCAACTTGACAAGGCTGGGATCTCTATCTTGACTTTCTTTCACCTCGAACACTAAAGATGATTCTGAACTATGGTGAACAGATACACCACCCTTTAAAGAATTGACTAAGCGAATGCCTAGTCTGGCAAGCTGATGAATTTCTTGAGATAACTTCTTCCTATCATCCTCAACGTGAGAAACACTACCCATGGACAGCCTACTAAGAGCATCAGGCACAACATTGGCTTTGCCCAGATGATAGAGGACACTCATGTCATAGTCTTTGAGGAGCTCTAACCATCTTTGCTGATAAATATTAAGGTCTTTCTATGAGAAAACATACTGGAGACTCTTATGGTCTATGAAGATATCTACATGAACTCCATAGTGATAATACCTTCAAATCTTCAAGGAAAAAACTACGGCTGCTAACTCAAGATCATGAGTAGGATAGTTATTATTATGGGGCTTTAGCTGTCGGGAGGTGTAGGCTATGACCTTACCATGCTGCATGAGGATACAACCTAAACCCACTCTGGATGCATCACAATATTGTAATACCCCGAAAAATCCAAACCAATATTATATCCATGTACCAAGCTCATGCATAGTACATCATGGTTCTTTTATAGTTTTATGAGTAGGTTAGATGTATATTAAGTCTTCAAATAACTCCCAGCTATCAAACGAATCAAAACATTCCTTACCGATTGAATTCTTGAGAAGGATATTGGTATAGTCAACTTCAAATGATCATATCTCTCATTATACTTGGAATTTTTAGCTCATGACCTATCAACAGATATATGATTGAATTAGCTTTCCAACTATATGAATTTCTCCTAAATCCAATATCGGAGCAAAGATTTATTCCTATTTTACTCCAGTATGTCAGGCTGGAACAGTGTGACGACATTCGTGGTAGCTTACCACATTTGTGATGCCCTATCACGAAGGTCGTTAGCCTTAGGTAGAAACCAACTCCTAAGTGACGATATTCATGGTAACTTACCACACTTATGACACCCTACCACAAAGGTCGTCAGCCTTAGGCAGAAACCAGCTCCTAAGTGACGACATGTATGGTAGCTTACCACATTTTTGATGACTTGTCACAAATGTCGTTAGCTATGATTTTCAGCAACTGGGAATTTATTTCATAAGGGTATTTTGGTCTTTTCCTTCATCTTCCACGACTTATAACCCTAAAGAGGCATAATTTTTCCCATTTTTCTTCAGTTAGGCATCCTAAAAACCCTCTCTTACGCTCTCAACCACAAGATTAGAATTCCATCAAACTCATCTCGCAAAAGAAAGATTCAAGCCTTTTTCCAAGATAATTGAGAATTAAGTTTCCCAAATCCAAGAACTCTCCAGCAAATCATCGAGGTTTCCTTTCTAAGGTATTCATAGTGTTCATCTATGGATCCAATCCGTTCATAGAGCTTAAGAACCATGTTTTAAATATTATTTTGTAAACTTTTTGTGGTGATATGAGTATGTACATGTTAACAATTGTTGTTTAAGTTTCAAGATGATATCTAAAAATGTTTTCATGGAATATATGTGGTTGTTGGTTGAAAATCATGAATTTTGGATGGTTTGATATAATGCAAGTATGAAATCCACCTATGCCTTAGAGAATGCATGTAAGGTGTTTGATAAAATGCCTAGGATGCTAGAAATTCCTATGTACATGATTCCATGCTATCTAAATAACAAGTCCATGTTAGCTATACACTTCAATATAAATTTCCATGCTATTTTTGTATTTCATGGTGGTGTCATGAAGCATGTATGATGATGGAGATATGAATAATGTATATGAAATATATCCATGTTTTCATACCATGTTGAGAATTTGAATAAACCCATGAAGCACGTTATCCCCTACTTATGATATTATGAATTGTGGACTTAAATCTTGTGATCAAGTCAGTTCATGTGTGTCGGTTTCCTTCTATCGAGTCCTGGGGGTATTCATACCTGAAAAATATAGCTGTGTGCCTAGAGCTATGTCATGTTGTCACGAAAATCTCAGTCAAGCTATAATCTATAGAACTCAGTCAGTCATGTGACTCAGAAAATCTCATAATCTCAGTTAACTCTCAGATAATAGTACTACTCCATCAGTCAATGGAAGTCAGTTAATCTATCCATGTACAGTTAGTTGAATCATGTTTAGTCACTTTAGATGGGATTAGAAGTTAGCACCGAGTGAACCCAAGGATGGGGACTCACCTACCAGTTTAGGGTGTGATTCTTAGCAGTCATCCTTGTATTCCAGAACTATGTATCCAGCGTAGGTTGAGACATCTTAGACTATCAGATTAGGGTTGATGAGGTGGCTTAACCTTTCAGTTTAGGGTCCCACCATTCTCACTTTGAGTACCTACTAGATAAGGGTCACCCACAACTGTCCTTACCAGTGGCGCGGTATTGACACCCCCCAGTCAAGGCAGAGATTGGACCCCAGCTTAGCCATAATGGTATACATAGGGCATGTCGATTAAACCACTATCTCCTACAATTTTAGTATCAGTCTCAGTAAAAGAACTCAGACAGTTCTTTAGATATCAGTCTACCAGGACTATTAGATATAGTCAAATTCAATTATAGCACGGAACTCAGAGAGTTCAACCAGATTCAAGGTTTTTAGATACAGTCATCCATGTTATCAGAACTATGATTCCAGCCATGTATTAAAGTACAAATTTAGCCATTACGTACTCACGATCTTAGTTACTATGTATATATGTTTGCACTCTTACGTTCATATCAGTCAGTCAGTAGTATTATTCATGCATGTAAACCCTTTACATTAGCCTACCTCTCTCGTATACTCAGTACTCCAGTTGTACTTTCACATTTGCGCTATGGTGCTTTCTTTTCATGTTACACCATAGGTTCAGAGGCACGAGACCCAGACCAGCAGTGGCAGTCGCATTCAACATACAGAGTTGCAGTGAGTCCTCTTCATTCGAGGATGACATTATTTGATTTATTCATTTATTTCTTCAGTTCAGTTTTACAGAGTTAGTTGGAGACCTGTTCCTTCAACTCCCTATTTTAGACAGTACTTAGAGGCTTTTGGATTTATGCTCAGATTTAGCTTTCAGATTTAGTTTTTAATTTTTTTGGGCATTTTTCACTCATATGGATGTTATATTATTTCAGTTGAACCTTATGGACTATTGTGCATGTTTTCCGCATTATTATGTCATGAATTACAGTATATAAGTACAGATATCAGTCATGGGTTATCTTGTGGTAACTCGGGGTCATAAGCACCGTGTAGCATTCCGATTCAGAAAAATTGGGGCGTTACAAATATACTACAAACCTATCTGAACCATCGAGAAGTGCTAAAACTAGAGCTGAGGTAAGTCGAGTCTTTAACTCCTAAAAACTCTTCTCACAAGGATCTGACCACTGAAATTTGACTTTCTTCTGAGTCAACCTGGACATAGGGGATGGAATAGAAGAAAATCCCTCTACAAACCATCTGTAATAGCCGGTCAAACCCAAGAAACTCCTGATATCTAATGGAGAGAGAGGATGAGACCAGTTTCTTACAGCTTTAGTATTTTGAGGATCAAATTTAATGCCATCACCGGAAATGATATGGCCAAGGAATGCTACTGACCTTAGAAAAAACTCGCACTTACTGAATTTGGCAAATAGCTGATGATCTCGGAGAGTTTGAAGAACAATTTTGAGATGGTCTGAATGATCTCACTCCGTCCAAGAATAGACTAGAATATCATCTATAAAAACTATGATGAGCATGTCCAAGTACCGATTGAACACTCGGTTCGTCAAATCCATGAAAGCTGCAGGGGCATTAGTAATACCAAAGGACATAACTAGGGATTTGAAGTGACCATACCAAATTCGGAAAGCGATTTTCAAAATATCACTTTCTCTAACTCTGAGTTGATGATAGCCTGATATGAGGTCTATTTTAGAGAAATAACTGGCACCCTAAAGTTAGTCAAACGGGTCATCAATTCTGGGAAGGGGATACCTATTCTTGACCATAACTTTATTGAGTTGACAGTAGTCTATGCATATCCTGAGAGAACTGTCTTTCTTGCATACAAATAAGACTGGTGTGCCCTACGGGGAAATGTTAGATCTGATGAATCCCATATCTAAGAGATCCTTCAACTGTTCTTTTAGTTCTACTAGTTCCATTGTATATCGAAGAATAGAGATAGGCTGAGTGTCTGGAATAAGATCAATGTCGAAGTCTATTTCCCTTTCGGGAGGAATTCTCAGAAGATCTTCGGGAAAGACATCTGAATATTCATTAACAACTGAGACTGATTCTAGGATGGGAGATTCAAAATGTTAGACACATCCCTTAGATATCATTTTCCTTGCCCGAAGGTAGGAAACAAGATGACCCCTGAAAGATGAAGTACTACCCTTCTACTCAAGGACGGGTTCATTTGGAAACTAAAACTGAACTACTCTATTTCTGCAGTCGACTGTGGCATAGCAAGAATGAAGCCAACCCATGCCGAGAATAACATCAAAATCCATCATCTCTAATTTGACTAAGTCTGCTGAGGTGACTTTCTGAAATATCATAACCGGGCAGTTCCTGTATACCTGCCAAGCTATGATGGTTATCCACTAGGGTAGAGACTGAAAAAGGCTATGCTAGAATTTCGGGACTGATTCCAAAATTGTCTGCTATAAAGAGAGTAACAAAAGACAAGGATGCACCTAGATCTAGCAAAGCATAAACATAAACAGAGAAAATATGTAATGTACCAGTAACGACATCAGGAGAATTTTCCTAATCCTGTCGGGTCTAAAGAGCATAAAGTCGATTTGGGCGTTGCCTATTAGTAGCATTGGAGGTGGCGCCCTACTAGTTCGGGTGACCAGACTGTGCTGAAGAATGGTCTTGGGAACGATGATGACCCGACTGGGGACAATCCCTGACCCTATGGCCTGGCTTGCCACAACCATAACAAATATTACTGCCTTCTCTGAAAGCACCCTTGTGGTTCTTAGCACAAGTCTGGCAAAGGGGATTCGTTTGGGCACTACTGACACTACCCTGAGATTGGGATCTTGGTGCTCTATCTCTGTTGCCATCTCTGAATTTTGGCACTGGAGCACTGGCGGTGGAAAGAGCTGGAACTGATGACTTAGAGCAAAACTGAGAGTGGTTTCCTCCCTCTGACTTGGGCTGAGCAAAGCCGAAACTGCCTGACCTTGCTCTTTTGTTCTGCCTCTCCCTAGTTCTAATCTTTTGCTCCTCTATTTGCTAGGCATGGGTCATGAGCCTATTCAAAAATCATATCACTGTTCAGCATAGTAGACCTACACTCATTTACCATGCTATTATTCACTCCTGACACGAACTTACTCATCTTAGCCCTACTGTATGCAACCACATGAGGGGCATATCTGGCTAGCTGAGTAAATCTGAGAGAATACTATTTTACCTATATATTTCCCTGCCTGAGGTTGATGAACTCTAGAAATTTTACCTCTATCAGCTCTTGGGTAAAGAATCTGTCTAAGAAAGCAGTGACAAATTCCTCCCACTCAACTGGACCTGCATCACATAATCTCTCAGACTTTCACTATTTGTACCAAGTGTGAGCAACATCCTGTAGCTAGTATGCGGCTAACTCAACACTCTCATTAAAAGTCACTCCCATGACATCCATGACCTTTTGAACCTGGTCAATGAATTCCCAAGGGTCTTCATCAGACTTAGACCCATAGAAAGATGGACGGTTCATTCGGGTGAAGTCTCAAATCCTAGTTGTGTCTGAGTTGGCAACTAGATTGGTCAAAACGACTGCTGGTGTTCATTCTGGGTAGCTACAGTCTGAGCAAGCGTGGTGAATGTGGCTCTAAACTCCAAATGAGAAATATGTTTGCCCAAAGTATTTTCGGGCTGAGGAGCTGGCTTGTTTCTACTCTTTGGAGGCATGTTAGCTAAAATAAGAGAAGAGAGGATTAGACTGAGAGTTTAACTTGACACTATGCTCATTAGCAGGATATGAATACTAAAAGAAGGTAAACTGTTCCTAAAACATCACATAGCCTCCTGTACATAAATGTGGAGCGCAACACACCCATGTACAAGACTCTACAAGATGCGGCTTTCAGACTTTCTAGGACACTATTAAACCTCAGGCTTTGATACCAAGTTTGTAATGCCCTAATTTTCTGAACTGGAATGGTACACGGTGCCCATGACCCCAAAGGACCACAAGCTAATCCATGACTGGTACCTGTACCTGTAAACTACATAATATATCACAAAATTCGGAAAACATGACTAAAGACTATAAGGTTCAAATCGAATAAAGTATCTGACAAGTCGAAACATCCAAATAGGGTAACGAATACCCAAAACAACTGAAACAACTGAAGTCTGAATCAAAATCTGAAAGCCTCTAAGTACTGTCTGAATAAGGAGTTGATGGGACATGCCCCCAACTAACTCCGTCAAACAAAACTGAATTAAACTGAGTATTATAATGATAAAGTAATATATGTCCTCGCATGATAAGGACTCACTGCTGACACTGAAAACTGGGACTGATCAACTACTGCTTCTCTAGAGCTCGTGTCTCTAAACCTATGGTGTAACATAGAAATAAAGTACTATAGCATAAATGCATCAGTACAACTGGATTATCTGAGTATACGAGTAGGGTAGGATAAATGTAAAGGTATATATGCATGAATAATGCTAAATGACTGACTAATATGAACATAAGATTGCATACATGAAATCATAGCAACTGAGATCATGATAATATGAGAAACTGATTCTGTATACTGATAACATGGTTGAATGTATCTGACAGTCTTAAATCTGATAAAACTATCTGAGTTCCCTTACTGAGAGTAGGACAAAAAATATGGGAGGTAGTAGCTTAACCGACATGCCCCATGTGTGCTAATATATCTGAGCTAGGGTCCAATCGCTGCCCTGATTGGAAGGGTGTTAATACCGCACCACTGGTAGAGACAAACTGTGGGTAACCCTCATCTGACAGTGTTCCTGAAAGAGAGCGGTGAGGCCCTCATTTGATAGTTCTTTCCATTTCATCAACCCTCATCTGATAGTGTTGATGTCTCAATCCTATGCTGGCTACATAGTTCTGGAACACAAGGATGACTGCTAAGAATCACACCCTCAACTGACAGTGTGTGTTCCCATCCTTGGGTTCACTCGGTGATAACTTCTACTCCCATCTGATGAGACTGAACATGACCAACTGACTCTACATGGACTGAGTACCAAAACTCCGTTATCTAATGGAATACTACTGTTATTTGCTAATTGACTTAGATCATTAGATTTCTGAGATTTCCTGAGTCACATCACTGATTGAATTCTATAGAACATGGCTTGACTAGGGATATCGTGACAACATGACAAGGCTTTAGGCACACAACTATAGTTTTCGGGTACAAGAACCCCCAGAACTCGATGGAAGGAAACTGACACACATTACTGACTTGATCACAGTAGTAAAGTCCATAATTCACAACATCATAAATAGGGAATTTCGTACTACACATGATACTCAACATTTTATACATAAAAAGGGCATCATATAACATGGAAATACTTATATAGCTTTATTATCAAGTCCAATCCATATCACAATAGCAACACATGACAATAACATGGAAATTCACATAGAATGGTAAAGCATAGAGCATGGACTTGTCATTTTAAGCACTATAAAGTCATAAAGCATGTATTCTATCCCGCTAGGCATTTTATCAAACACCTTACATGCACAATCTTAAGCATAGGTGTATTCCATAATTTAATCATCATAACCACCCTAGTTCATGGGTTTCAACTACAATCACACATACTTTTATGAAAACAACCTAAAATAGCATCTTGAAACTTAAAAAACAACCATCAACATGAACATGATCATATCACAACAAGAAAATCACAATATAAGTTTTAAAACATGATTCTTGGACTCTACGGATGAAAGGAACCCATGGATGAACACTACGCATACCTTAATTAGTGATTCCACAAAAATTGATGGAGAGATGTTTGACTTTGAGCCTTGAATTTAAAAGCCCTAATGAAACCGTAAGCTTGTTATTGAGAGAGACTTGAGAGAAACACAATATTTTGGCTTCAAATGGATCAAATCCCATGTTTATGACTATATATATGGGTGATAAAATAACCAAAATACCTTTAAAAATGCGGAGGTTGAATTCTGAAAAACTGGGTGAAAGGATATAGGCAGGGCGGCGCCTTGCTCTTACCACCGGCCTAAGCAGGACGCAGTGAGGTGACACGGCCCTGTAGCCTTTTGCTACTGGTTCGGGCACCCAAACATGCCCTTACGCTACTTCAAAAATTCCAAAACTTTGTCGAGATGTACTCTTGACTTCCCCGATCACAACACAACTTAAAAATCCAAAAAGGAGGTCGGAAAGGTCGTCAAATAAATTTCTGAAGTTTGGAGGCTTGAAATAAAACTAAGTGTTGGAACTTTTGTCAAAATTTTCTAAATGTTGTGGCTTTTGGAAGCCACAGAAGATGATTTTAGACACGTGGATTTGCGGGTTCTTACAGAGTTTAACTTGAGCTTGTGCTCACTCATGCTACATTTATACTGAAAGAAGTGAAACTATTTCTAAAATATCTCGTAGCCTTCTGTCCATAAGTGTGGCGCGCTACTCACCCATGTACAAAACTCTACTAGATACGGCTTTCAGACTTTCTAGGACACTATTGAACCTTAGGCTTTGATACCAAGTTTGTAATATCCCAAGTCTGTATTTTAGATGTTACACAGTGCTCATAATCCTGAAGGACCAGAAGCTAACCCATGATTGGTACCTACTGTAGTAACTGAATAATAATACTGTGATATGCGAAAAATTAGGCGAAAACTTGCCATAAGGTTTAATACTGAAATAAAAATTAAATAAGGTATCTCAATACCAAAACTGAACATCAATACTAAAACTAAACAATTATCTAAAAATACTCTGGTATGATAAGCCTCTAATCTGTTTGAAATATTGAGTTGATGGGAAAAGTCCCCAACGACTAGAAATAAACTAAAATAATAATAATGTCTTTGAACTATGAAGACTCACCGCTAACGCTGACTACTGAGGAATCTGAACTGCTATGTATGATCGAGAGCCCATGCATTTGAACTTATGATATAAGACATCATAGTGCAAGAGAAAAGTATATGTCAGTATTTTAAATATACTGGTATGCAAAGTGAGGTAGGCTGAATGCATGGGTTCATATGTATGAAAAATACTAACTGAATGACATGAGTATAACTGAATGAGAGTACGCACATGAATACACAAACTGTAACCGAGATTGTGATAACACTAGACTGAGTTTCTGAATACTGTCTTACTGATATTTGAGTTTACTGATACAATACTACTGATAACTGAGTGTCTATATCTAACGGTCCTAATTCTGTAGAACTAATTTGAGTTCTATACTGAGCTTATTGACTGTATCTGACAGTCCTAAATCTGAGACTGAAACTAAGATTGTGGGAGATAATCATCTAACCGACATACCCCTTTTCTAAATAGATTTGGGGTCCAACCTGTAACACCAGTTGAAATGGTGTCAATACCGTTCTATGGGTAAAGACAAGCTGAGAGTTATCCCTATTTGGAAGGTACTCTAATGAGAATGGTGTAACCCTCAACTGACAGGTTAAAACATTTCATCAACCCTCAACTGGCAGGTTTGATTTCTCAACCTACGCTGACTACGTAGTTTTGAAATGCAAGGATTTTCTTCTAAGGATCACACCCTCTACTGGAAGGTGAGCCCCCATCCTTGGGTTCACTCAGTGTTGAATCCTACTCCCAACTAAATAGACACTAAACTGAGTATACTAAACTAAATTGGACTGATACTAAGTTTATTGAATTTTCCTGAGTTTGGTAACCGACTGAGTTCTACTGATCATGGCATAACTGAGACTATCTTAAAACTGACACTGGATCTAGGTAGTCAGCTAAATTATCTGGTATTAAATACCCCCAGAACTCAATAGCATGAAAAGTAAATAATAGCATAAACTTGAAAAGCATAATCATATGCACTTGTTCATAACTTGTTCATAGAGACATTTTATCAAACGCTTGCATGATATAACATGTACATAAGCTAGCATGACATGATTTCTTTCTCTTATTAATTCACATGAGCAATTCATCAAACACTTGGCCAGCATAGTATATGCACATAACACTAAAACAAGTAGGCATCATGATTATCAACTCACATGAGCAATTCATGAAACACTTGGTGAGCATAGTATATGCACATAACACTATACAACAACTAGGCATCCTGATTATCAACTCACATGAGCAATTCATCAAACACTTGGTGAGCATAGTATATGTACATAAAACTATACAACAAGTAGGCATCATGATTATCAACTCACCTGAGCAATTCATCAAACACTTGGTGAGCATAGTACATGCACATAACACTATGTAACAAGTATGCATCATGATTATCAACTCACATGAGCAAATTCATCAAACAATTGGTGAGCATAGTATATGAACATAACACTATACAACAAGTATGCATCATAATTCAAATCGATGTTTACAATTTCAAGGGTTTAACATAGATTCACTGATACTACACATATATTACTTTTTTCACATATTGCAATTAAATTATGAACTAGAAATCCCATTAACATGATAATCATGAAACACAATCAAACTTAATCATGAAATTCATAAAAACATTAACTTGAATTTTGAAAAAGGTTTCTTGGACTCCAAGGGTGGAAGGAACCCTTGGATGAACACTTGACATACCTTGAGGCTTGATTTTGAAATGATTGATGGTGAAATCCTTAAGATTTGAATCTTGAATTAAAAATCCTAAGGCTTGTTCTTAAGAGATTTTGAGAGAAAGTGAGTATATTTTGGTGAATTAAGGCTGAATTTCGTATTTGGCTAAATAAGGGTGGGGAAAATGACTCATTTGCCCCCATAACCCTTATAAAAACGATGTTGAACTGGGCCGCTCTCGCGTCGCTACCCCTACGCAGGTCAAGTACCCATCAAGACACGACCCTTAGCTGGTTGATTGGCTCTCACGATGTGTGGCCATCGCGAACCCTTACTGTTTTGGGCATCCAAACTCGTCCTTATGCTAGTCCGAAAAATTCAAAACTCGTCTGAGATGACCTACAAGTGACCCTGATCATGAATCAATTTGAAAATTGACCAACTAAGGTTGGGAAGGTCACGAAATAAGATTTTCAAGCTATGAAGGCTAAAATGACTCTAAGTATGAATACTTAGCTAAATTTTCTAAGTCTGGGACCCCTTAACAAGCTTTAAAGGACCGAGTTAAGCTTAGAATTTTGTGGGTCTTATATGGATATTTATGGAAGGATCGATTCACATAGTGATATATAAATTCATCTCATTCAAGTGAGGCTAAAAACTTAGTTCAATGAAAGAGAGAACTCCGATCTCTTCAGCTCGTTAAAGGGAGGCTGAAACTCTTTTATATAAAAGGGAACGCCAATCTCTTGCTTTTTGCTGAAAAATGACTTATTGATTTATTCTCAGAAACCCTTTTAAATAGGAGTATTACATAAATAGTCTAATCCTTATGAATGTAGAAAAAATAAAACTTTATTCTAGAAAGTCTAATCCTTATGAAAGTAGAAAACATAAAATCCTATTCTATAAAGTCTAATCCTTATGAATGTAGGAAACAT
>NC_061116.1:204297036-204314576 GCF_002878395.1 Capsicum annuum | reverse complement strand
AAGAGATTTTTGGGCATGACCACCATTGTTTGTAAAACTGTTGACAAGGAGTTTCTTGCATGTGTATACATAAGTTCTTGAATTGTTTGATTGATATGGTGGTCTCGAACTTATGTCTTGAGAAATAGAGATTCTTGTATGCTTACAATGGCTCAGAGATGTGACTTGCAAGTCTATGGTATGACGATACCATATGTATATATGCCATGACAGAGTATGCTTTCAGAGTATATTTTCAGAGCATGTTTTCAGACTTTGCATGTTTTGATTGAGTTTTAAAAAAAGGGGCTTAAATAGTGTTAAGTGGTTACCCAAAGAAGGCATGAGTTCAAGCAACTCTTAGCCTAAAACCTTATTTTCCAATATGGGTAGATTATTATTGTACGCTGGTGACGGTCGTGTGGCATAGTAGATTCAGAGACTCCAACCCTTGCGGCACACTTGGGTTGGGGGCTTGGCTACCGAGTTAATGGTAGTTTCCATATAGACCATGGAATTTTCAAATTTGTAGGCTATATTACTTAGCGCAGAAGTAATACAAAGAGTACCACAAATTTTAGATATTTTCACAGAGTCTTTTAAAATGCCCATGAGATTCTCACTATACGATTTTTGTATGAACTGTTTTAAACTGCTCTCTTATATATTGAATATAAACTGTTATTTTGAATTTTCTCTACGTGCCATTACTTTAGTATTGACCCCCTCCCTCTCCAACCTCTCAAGTTTTGAGGCTCAGTTTAGGGGTCCAGAAAAGTAGTAGATAATTCAGATCCCAGACCATACCAGTGCAATAGTGAGTCTTCTATCTTCTAGAAGGCTTGTTTGGTTTCGGATATTTATCTTTAGTCATGTTTTGGTCTACTGGGGGCCTTGTCCCAGGAATTTAGACAGTATTGTTTTGAGATTTAGTAGAGATTTCACAAACTGAGTCAGATATATTTTTTTTTATATTTTTGAATTTCAGTTTTATGATCACATTCAGATTGACCATGTTTCCATATTAGAATTCTATTTATGCATTATCTTTTATTACCTGAATTTTGTGCATGATTATCAAATCCAGATGGGCGTCCTGGGACTTCATGGTTTGGGAATGCTCGTCATGGCTAGTGCCTCGGTTTGGATCATGAAAAACTTGGTATCAAAGAACGGTTCATGGTCCCAGGGTGTCTACGAAATCACGTCGAGTAGAGTCTTATTTATGGGTGTGTAGCCGCCACACTTATAAGCAGGAGGCTACTAGGTATTTAGGAATGTTTCCCTTCTTTGTGATTTAGTTCGTGCTTTAGAGTCTGAAATGTCCCTTAATCAATGATCTCTTGTATTTCAGAAACACAGTTATTCCTCCACATCGTATCATCAATCAGAATTCTCAGGCAGATGAGGTCCATCCACCCATAGGATGCGGACCCATAACAGAGCTTATACTCCAGAACCTGTCCCTACTCTAGGAGTCCCTCCAGTCCTGACCAGTCCACCTCAGGCTCCGTGAACTAATGTTAATCATCCCCCGACTGCTCAAAGGGATATTTCAAATGTAGAATTCAGACGGTCTATTCATAGGCTGACACAGTTGGTGGCTAATCAGGCTCAATAATCAGAAGATGTTAGGTCTGTATCTGTTACATCCGAGGCTACTAGGGTCGGTCATTTCATGAAAATAAACCCTACTAAGTTCACTGGCACCAAGGTGGAGGAAGATCTATAGGAGTTCGTGGATGAGATAGAGAAAATCTGTAAGGTAATGTATATGGATGAAATAAAAGGGATGGAATTAGCAACTTATCAGCTTAAGGATATTAGGAATCAGTGGTATAATGATTGGGAGAATGCAAAAGGTGAGAGTGCTGAGCCCATAATTTGGGGTGAGTTTGTGGAAGCTTTTCTTGATCGGTTCTTTCCTCTAGAGTTAAGGAAGGCCAAGGCAGAAGAGTTTAGGAATCTGAAGCAGGGCAATATGAGTATCCAGGAGTACACTTTGAAGTTTAATAAACTTGCCCGCTATGCACCTGAGCTGACTAGCAATATGAGAGCCCGAATGAGAAAATTTGCATCTGGCCTTTCAGATGACTTGGCACTTGATCGCCAGGGAGCGATGCTGAATCGGGATATAGATTTTGCTAGACTATCAGTCTATATGCAGCAGGTAGAGGAGAAGAAAAAGAAGATTGCCAAACCTAGGGAAATGGACAAGCATGCAAAGAGAGCCAGAACTGTAGAACAACATCACAGTTAGCCGCAATATGGTAAGTGGGGAAATAAATGGCAGAAGAAAAAGAATTAGAGTAATGCACAGTCTGCAGCCAGTGCCCCGCCGCCCATACCTCCAGCGGATCAGCGGCCCCAGATTTTTCAGTCTATCCAAGGGTCAAGAGTGCAGGGTACGCAATCTCAAGGAAGTGTAGCTTAGACCTCTCGGTCATACCCTCGCTGTGGGAGATACGGGAGGAATCATCCCAGGATATGTCAGTTTGGCTCCTTGGTGTGCTATTTATGTGGCCAACCAAGCCATACTCAGAGAGACTGTCTGGCAATAAAGGGTAATGTTAGAGGAGCCAAGTAACAGGCAAATTCATCTGCACCACCACCTTAGAAGGGTACCACTTAAACTGCAAGAACCGACCAAAACCAGTTCTATGCTTTGACCAACCACCAGAAGGATGAAGCCTCTCCAGATGTTGTCACTGGTATGTTATGGATCTTTTTTCGTGATGTTTATGTGTTGCTTGATCTCGGGTCTACCTTATCTTAGGTGACCCCATATGTGGCTGTTAGTTTTGAGTTTAAACCCAAAGATATTACCAAACCCTTCTCTGTTTCCACTTCTGTAGGTGATTCTATTGTGGCTAGGAGGGTGTATAGAAACTGTGTTATGTCTATTCTTAGTTGGGATACTATGGCAGATCTTATAAAGCTTGGTATGACTGATTTTGATGCTATTCTGGGGATGGACTGACTCCATTCGTGTTATGCTATATTAGATTGTAAGACTCGAAGAGTTATTTTTTTATTCCTGAATAAGCCAGCAATAGAATGGGCGGGACATTCTTTAGCACCTAGAGGGCACTTCATCCCTTATCTTAGAGCCCAAAAACTCATTTCCAAAGTCTGTTTATATCATCTAATCTGAGTAAACAATTCTAATATTAAAAGTCCTTTTTTTCAGTTAGTCCCAGTAGTGAAAGAGTTCCCAGAAGTCTTTCCCGATGATCTCCTAGGAATACCACCTGATAGGGAGTAGATTTTGGCATTGATGTGGTGCCAGATACCCGTTCAATTTCTATTCCGATATATAGAATGGCTCCTGCAGAGTTAAAAGAGTTGAAAGAGCAGTTAGCGGACCTCCTAGATAAAGGTTTTATACGCCCTAGTGTGTACCCCTGGGGTGCACCTATGCTTTTCGTGCGAAAAATGATGGGTCCCTTCGTATATGCATAGATTACCGCCAGTTAAACAAGGTCACTGTCAAGAATAAATATTCTCTTCCCAAGATTGATGACCTTTTTTACCAGCTTCAGAGTGTTAAGTATTTTTCGAAAATAGACCTTCATTTGGGTTATCATCAGCTAAAGGTTAGAGAATCAGACATTCCCAAAATAGCCTTCCGAACCCGATATGGTCACTATGAATTCCTAGTCATGTCCTTCGGGTTGACTAATGCCCCTACAGCCTTTATAGACCTTATGAATAGAGTTTTCAGCTGTATGCCAAATTTTCTAAGTGTGAATTCTGGTTGAACGCTATTGCCTTCTTAGGGCATATTGTGTCCAGTGACGGGATTAGAGTGGATCCCTAAAAAGTTGAGGCAGTGAAATAATGGCCCAGACCTACGACTCCAATCAACATTCGGAGCTTCTTAGGTTTGGCAAGTTATTACAAAAGATTTATAGAGAGTTTTTCCTCCATAGCTGCTTTGCTCACTAAATTGACTCAGAAAAAGGTGAAGTTTGTGTGGTTTGATTTGTGTGAAAATAGTTTTGAGAAGTTGAAAGACAAGTTGACTACTGCTCCTGTTTTGACTCTTCCCGAGGGGGTAGATAGTTTTGTAGTATACTGTGATGCATCCCGTGTGGGACTTGGTTGTGTACTTATGCAGCATGGTAAGGTAGTAGCTTATACATCTAGGCAGTTGAAGGTGCATGAGCGGAACTACCCCATTCATGACTTGGAGTTAGAGGCTGTGGTATTTGCACTTAAGATCTGGCGGCACTATTTATACGGTGTGCATGTTGATATATTTACTGACCACAAAAGTTTGTATTATGTTTTCTCGCAGAAAGAATTAAATCTCAGGTAGAGGCGATGGTTGGAGCTTTGAAAGATTATGACATTAGCCTACATTACCATTCGGGCAAGTCGAATGTGGTAGCCGATGCCCTCAGCAAGTTATCTATGGACAGTCTTTCTCATATGGAGGAAGAAAAGATGGAGATGGTAAAAGATATTCATCGGCTTGCAAATATAGGAGTGCGGATCTTGGATTCTGAAGATGGGGGAGTGACTGTCCATGAGATAGCTAAGTCATCCCTTTGTGCAGAGGTTAAAGAGAAGCAAATTGAGGATCCCATCTTGATGCAGATCAAGAAAGATGTGGGCCAGCAGAAAGTTATGTCTTTTGAAATTGATGGTGATGGTATTTTAAGATATCAAGGTAGATTATGTGTTCCAAATGTAGATGGTTTGTGGGAGAGAATCGTTGGAAAAGCTCACACTTCAAGGTATATTGTCCACCTCGGATCTACTAAGATGTATCATGATATGAACTCTATCTATTGGTGGAATAATATGAAGCGTGATGTGGCTAACTTTGTTTCTAAGTGTTTGAATTGGCAACAAGTTAACGTAGAGCATTTGAGGCCAGGTGGTTCTTCCCAAGGGATAGCTTTGCCTTTGTGGAAGTGGGAGATGATTAATATGGACTTCATTACAAGACTTCCGAAGTCCCAAAACCAGTATGATTCCATATGGGTAATTATAGATAGGCTGACCAAGTTAACTCACTTTTTGCCTGTCAGGAATAACTATTCGGGAGAAGATTATGCTAATTTGTTCATTGCAGAGGTAATTCGTTTGCATGGAGCACCTGTGTCCATCATATCTGACTGAGGTAAACAGTTCTCTTCATAGTTTTGAGATCATTTCAAAAGGGTTTAGGTGCCTAAGTGAATTTGAGCACTGGTTTCCACCCTCAGACTGATGAGCAAGATGAGCGCACCATCTAGACCCTTGAGGATATGTTGAGGGTCTGCGTGATTGATTTCAAACGTAGTTGGGTATATCATTTGACTTTAATAGAGTTCGCATATAATAATAGTTTCCAGTCCAGTCCATTTGAGTACTAAGATGGCTCCATTTGAGGCATTGTATGGGAGAAGATATAGGTCTCTGATAGAATGGTATGAAGTAGGTGAGATGCAGATGTTTGGGCCTAATCTTGTTCATCAGGAAATGGAGGATGTGAAAATCATTAGAGAACGGCTTAATATAGCATAGAGTCGTCAGAAGTCCTACACCGATGTTAGGAGAAGATATTTAGAGTTTGAAGTTGGAGATTGGGTGTTTCTTAAAGTTTCTCCCATGAAGGGAGTCATGTAGTTTGGGAAAAAACGAAAGTTGATTCCTCGCTATATAGGACCATATCAGATTTCGAGAAGGATAGGAGCAATCACGTATGAGTTAGAGTTGCCTGCAAGTTTGGGTTCGGTTCATCCGGTAGTTCATGTATCCATGTTGAAAATATGTATTGACGACCATTCATTGGTATTGCCTGTTGAAGAAATCAAAGTGACAGACTTCTTAACCTATGAAGCAGAACATGTAGAGATAGTAGATTGTCAAGTTAGAAAGTTGAGGAGCAAGGAGATATCCTCAGTTAAAGTGTTATGGAAAAATCAGAAAGTTGAAGAAGCAACTTGGGAATCCGAAAATGACATGCGAGCTAAATATCTAAACTTATTTGATCCGGTGAATGATGAAGTAGAAGGTACAATCCTTGTCCTATTCTTTTTATGGCTTAGTATGCTTGAAATCGTGCTTGACTGTTTTCCGCATCATCATTCGGGGACGAATGATCCCAAGGGGGGATAATGTAACGCCCCATAAAATCCGTGCACATGCTAGCCCTAGTAGTGTACTCTTAGTCTTGAAAACTTGAAAATATTATAAGCGTCAAAAAGACTTAGTCTCATTTTTAGCTCTTAATCTTCGGGGATTTTATTTTAGACCTTCCCGACCTCCGATCCCAGATTTTTTTGTTGCGTTACGATCGGGGAAGTCAAGAGTACATCCCGGATGAGTTTTGGAATTTTTGGAACTTGTTTAAACCAAGTTTGGGGTTGCAAAATAGTGTATCGACGCGATTATGGTGCGCCGCGTTGCCTATCGCATCGATAAATACTTTCCCAGCTCTCAGAGTCATTCCAGTGAGTCAATGAAAACTCGATATGGGGCGTCTGCTGTAGCGTCGATAAACCGATGCGGGGAGTTGTCTATAGCGTCGATGCCCAGTTTTAGTCATTAAATATCCGCATTCAGAGGGGTAGATTGGTCATTTTCCCACCATATGTATACTCAATAACACGGGATTAAGCTCCCAAATAACCATAATACTCATACTTTTCCCAAAATTACTCAAGAACTCTCTCAAGGGCTTCAAAATAAAAACCCAGGCAGATCAAGATTCAACCGTAGATTTTTGAAATTGATAGCATATTTGGTATCCCCATACCGTAGGCTTCAAGAAGCATCCTTTAAATTCCTAAATAGAGGTACACGGGGTTTATCCTAAAAACTACATGGGCTTGAAATTGTCAAAGCATGATTCAAAGATTTTGATGCATGTATTTTATGGGGGTTTTGAAAAATATACTATTGATTATGTATTTCAAAGGTTTTAATGTTTGCTAATGCTTTAGACTTGTGGTTTTTCCCCCTTGATTTATGTATACGTATATGTATGAAATTGAGATTTGAGATTTATTCGAGAGCATGAATTATGGACTCCCTCTCTTGTAATAATTAAAGATTTTGGCTTTGTTGAAAAGAGAGTTGAAATGCATGTTTGTGATTTGAAATGTCATAGCACTTGAAATATCGTTTTAGAGCTATTGAGAGGGCGTCTTGATATATTATGTTTTGTGTTAAAGAAGAATTGCATGAGAAAGAGATTTTTAAGCATGACCACCATTGTTTGTAAAACTGTTGACAAAGAGTTTTCTTGCATGTGTATACATGAGTTCTTGAATTGTTTGATTGATATGGTGGTCCCGAACTTATGTCTTGAAAAACAGAGATTCTTGTATGCTTACAATGGCTCAGAGATGTGAATTGCAAGTCTATGGTATGACGATACCATATGTATTTATGCCATGACAGAGTATGCTTTCAGAGTATATTTTCAGAGCATGTTTTCAGACTTTGCATGTTTTGATTGAGTTTTTACAAAAGGGGCTTAAATAGTGTTAAGTGGTTACCCGAAGAAGGCATGAGTTTAAGTAACTCTTAGCCTGAAACTGTATTTGCTGATACGGATAGATTATTATTGTACGCTGGCGACGGTCGTGTGGCGTAGTAGATTCAGAGACTCCGACCCTTGCGGCGCACTTGGGTTGGGGGCTTGGCTGCCAAGTTAATGGTAGTTTCCATATAGACCATGGAATTTTCAGATTTGTAGGGTATACCACTTAGCGCAGAAGTAATACAAAGAGTACCAAAGATTTCAGATGTTTTCACAGAGTCTTTTAAAATGCCCATGAGATTCTCACTATACGATTTGTTTATGAACTGTTTTAAACCGCTCTCTTATATATTGAATATAAACTGTTATTTTGGATTTGCTCTGCGTTCCAGTACTTTTGTATTGACCCCCTACCCCTACAACCTCTCAAGTTCTGAGGCTCAGTATAGGGGCCCAGAAAAGCAGTAGATAATTTAGATCGCAGACCAGATCGGTGCAGTGGTAAGCCTTCTATCTTCCAGAAGGCCTCTTTGATTTCGGATATTTATCTTTAGTCATGTTTTGGTCTACTGGGGGCCTTGTCCCAGGAATTCAGACAGTATTTTTTTGAGATTTAGTAGAGATTTCGCATACTGAGTCAGATATATTTTTTTATATTTTTGAATTTCAGTGTTATGATCACATTCATATTGACCATGTTTCCGTATTAGAATTCTATTTCCACGTTATATTTTATTACATGAATGTTGTGCATGATTATCAGATCCAGATGGGCGTCCTGGGCCTTCATGATTCGGGAATGCTCGTCACGGTCAGGGCCTCGGTTCGGGTCGTGTCAAAAATCTTTCGACGCCTTCAGAAAAATACTTCGAGATCAAAAATTGGATGCTTATTTTAGGCACAGCTTCTTTGGGAAATTAATAACGCTCAACTTACACGTCAATTAAGTGTAAGGCGGTCGTCATCAATATATTTACCCAACTTTTGGAGTCGGGGTAGAATCCACAGGGAATAATGTGACTGGCGATTAAACTAATTTGAAATTATAGGTTCGAGTTGAATTTAAACTACTAATGTGGGAAGATAAAAAAGGGAGGTTTTCAATGATTTACTAAAATTTACTATATATTTCAATTTATCAATATTATGGGCAACTAGAGTTATGGGTACCGAGATGTGCAG
Organism: Capsicum annuum; assembly: GCF_002878395.1. NCBI lineage: Eukaryota > Viridiplantae > Streptophyta > Magnoliopsida > Solanales > Solanaceae > Capsicum > Capsicum annuum. Next base: position 204,305,935 of record NC_061116.1, on the reverse strand, counting down.
AAAGATAGGGTCGTGAATCACTTTTAAGGTTCCAAGTTGATACTTAAGTTGCAAGGATAATTGAATCCTATTGTTTACCCATTTGTCTCCCGACCTCAATAGGTGACTTATCCTTTAGATCTCTTGAACTTACAGGACGAATTATTTATTCAACTGTTTCCTCATGTAGATAGATTTGGTCAAGGTATTTGTCCTTAAACTAAAGTTTAGAAGCTTTAGAGTCCATGTAAATCCATTCATTTTCCCCTATCCACGTTCTCCCTAGAAAAGTAATGTACCATGTAAGCAAATCCGCTCGAGGTATTCGCCCTTAAAATTAAAGGAGTAACATCTTTAAGAGTCCATAGGAACTTCTGTGTTCTCAACATGTACTTTCCTCCCGGATAAGTGGATGTACTTGGGCTTACTTTTAGAGTTGCGAACTAGAAGAATCACTACATTGCTCGACAAGTACCTTCCTCCGGGACAGATACTTGCTTCATTGAAGTAGCCTAACGACACTTTCCTCCCGGACATGTGTTGTTTTAGTGTTGACTCTTCCAGTTACAAACAAGAGAAATCGTTACATTGCTCGACAAGCACCTTCTTCCCGGACAAGTGCTTGCTTCATTGAAGTAACTCAACAACACATGTGGTGACTTTCCTCTCGACAAATAATTGCTTCATTGAAGGAACTCAACAATATACATGTGGTGTTATAGTGCTAATTTCATCTAGTTTGAAAACACAAAAAGTGATTAAAAATGAAGAAAGGTTTATACAACATCAAGTGTTCATGGAACTCAAAGTAAATTCACAACCCAAACTAGTTAATCACATCGAAACTCCCATAACTCAAGTAAAGTAAATTAGATACAAATGATATATAAACCAACAACATCTATTGTATTCATAATCAAAAGTAAGTAATAAAACAAACCCAAAACAAAGTGTTAATTGAAGGAGTTGTAAAACTTGCCTAAGAATCCTAAGAGAGATTTATGTGTATTTCTATATGTACATTGTCTCTATATTTTCCCTATTCTGTATCTAATGGTGTAGTATATGTATGGTACTCTATTTTACATGTATCCAAGTATTGGTAGGTGTATGTAGATCAATCTTCAAGTTTACCACCGAATTTTGACCAAGACTTTCAAGCCTCCAAGTGTGAATCCGCGTTCAGCCGCAACTGGCAAAATTGACTACTGTGTTTGTTGGAATACGTAGTCAAATACTCCTTTTTATAGTCCACGCGCCTATCTTATAGAAATTTAGACCTTATGATTCCATAAATATTTTGTAAAAGTCTATATCACTGTTCACTCTCTCAAAACAGCCATGTACATTTCAGGACTCCAAATGGAGTCGATTTCTGTATTTTGGTCACGTTGAGCCATTTTGAGCCTTATTGAGTTGTTTACACTTGATTTGAAGCTTGTATTTACTTCATATATCATCATATTCCCTCAAAAAATCATCCTATAACATTAAAAACAACAATTCAAAGCTCAAAACAACACAACATCCAACACGATGAACTCAAAACACAAGCTAATCATAGGCTAATTTTCACTTATATCTTTAGCTAATTGTTTTGACTATTTTCTTGATCCAATGGACCCTTAAACATTATAAACAAGTTTTTTCATTTATAAATACATACTAACAACCTTATTAATCTATTAACACACGTGAGAACCTAACACAATAGACTAGACAACACCGAGCTCAAGCTAGTCACACTAGTTTTCTCGGTTGAATTCTAAATGGTCACATTGAATCAAAAATTATTTGGAAACACCATTAAATGTTGTAAAAACATAATTTGACACAAAAATTCTTATTTATATTATTATCAACACATAGCATAAGAATCATCCTCAAAACAAGGCTAAAAAGGTTAGAATAGTGATGCTAGAACGCATAAATACACCCAACATCAGAAATATCTTAATTTGCCAGAGGACAACAATGCTCGTTTCTAAATGAAAATGGTATATGAACTTCTCAAGAGTAATTTTATGTATGAAAACAAAGATAAGATGGATGAGGTGTGGATAAATTACTGTGGCATGCCCGTTTGTTTTGGTTGGAAGGAGTTTGCCATAGTTATTGGACTAAAATGTTATCCTCGTTTTCAAGTTATACCTATTATAACACAAAAAAAGCACCCCGCACACTCAAAAAAGTTAAAGGAGGCAAGTCGTGTGATCTTGATAACCTGGTGTCCATTGTTGGTCGAAGCTTCAAAAACAAAAATTTGATAGAAGCGTTGAAAGGTAAAGAACTTTCAAAGAAGCACAAGCAGTCATTGTGCTTGGTTTGGTTTTTACATAATATTCTTTGGGAGAGAGACATTAATAACAACATAAGTGTTGGTTTAATAAAGCTCTCCGAGGATCTTGAGGCGTTTAACAGCTATCCTTGGGGTTATGAAAGCTTCAAAATGACTGTCCAATATTTGTTGACTCCATTGGCACCAAAGACAATCAACTTATATGGCCTTTCATGGGATTTCATGGTAAATCTTTCATTTCTTTCTTTTATTATGATACCATTTATTTTTTTTACTCAATGATGGTTTTGATTTATTATCATTATTTTATAGGCTTGGGCGTTTGAAGCCATTCCTCATTTGAGACAACAAGTGAACTACCAGGAAGAAGTTTCCAGTCCAAGAATCTTGAGATGGTTGTCGGCCAAAACTGATAAAAATGCAAAATTTCTTGACCTCTTCAACCCCCCGAAGGATGCAGTAAGTATAACTATGAGTAAGTTTTTATTTTAGTTAATGATTTTTTTGAATGATCTAATCATCATTCTAATATATGTAATGATTTATGTTAGATTGTGCATCCGTCGGTAGTTCCAATCAATCGATAGTTGAAGATGCCATTTGTTCTTACTTTACAGTCTGTGCAAACTTTATCGGACTCTAAATTCTTCGACAGAATAAAAATGGAATTGTTTGGAGCAACATCCATTACAAGAAAAACAATTTTAGAGGGTGGGCTTGTCGTTGTTGTTGATCTTAGCGGTGATAGAGATGTTGGTGGTAGTAGTGGTGCTGCTATTGGTACTAATGATGCTCCTCTTACGGTATTTAAACAAACCATTATGAGTATGATTATATTGGGTATACAGATTTTGCCTCTCCCAGCAAATGTTCTGCATACAAATGTCAATACTGCAGGGCAAAACATAATATAGTGATTAATGCTATTAATGCATTAATTGCATCTGTAAGGAAATTGACATCTATGAGGGGTGTCATCCATCAAAGAGGATTTTATTTCCATCCACTCCATTAGAGATTATGGCTAAGAGGAGAAGGAAAGTGATTTCCAAGGCATTATCAAGCATCCAAAAGAGCAAAATTGCAACTCATCTGTCCGTGTGTTGCACTGAGCAATATACAATGTCCAAAAGAGAGGCACGAGCTGAACAAGGTGAATATATATGTCTTCCAACTGTAAACGGACACATTTCTATTTTTGCGGATGTCACATCTACTGAAAATTATCAAACAGATTATATTTCTGTTGCAATAGTTGTATAACTTGTTGCACCAGATAAAGTACCTGTTACGACATATGTCTCATCTATTTTAGCAAATCAAATAGCTCTTCGTACCACTTCTATTTGTACCAACAGATGACCTATCTTCTGCAATAGATAAGTCATATATTGCAACAGATGGTTCATCCATTGAAAATTATAAGGTCTTCCTTATGTAGACATTTGACCCAATAATTGATTCATTGTTGCAACAAAAATATAATCTGTTTGGGACAATTTAAAATAGGAGGAAGACCTGTTTGATTTGCTAGAACAGATGCATTATCCTTTTCCATTCTGGCTTTCCAGGTGGATGTAGAAGTTACTGATGAACAACATTGATAATATTCTAATGAAAATACGGAGAACAAAAAGCGCAAAAACCGTACTGAAGCGACAATAAAGATCCATGACGAGCAAATCCAAATTTCATAGCACCGGATGAACAACTTGTCTATATTGAGTAGATCTTTATAGCTTAAGTTTGTCAAAGTAATAACCTCTCACCCCTCCTTAGGAATCCTTAGCATCAATACTTAAATTATTGATGTATTTGTTGAGATCTGTACCTATAATAATTTTTTTACATCTTATTTATTCGTTGATTTTATTTCAGCTAATTTCTTAAGACTTCATTTTATTTTATTTTGTCTATGTATTTTATCTTTCCCTTAGATTTGAACTTATTAATCGAAATGGAATACTAGATTCAAATATAGCAACTGATAATGTATCTGTTTTAATTGACCAAAATCATATATGTTATAACAGGTAGGTAATATTTTGGAATTTATTGAACATGTCTTCCCACTGCTGTAACAGATAGACTTAGATAGAACAATGAAACACCGACATAATGCAACATGATCAACCTATTGCAATAGATAAATTATATGTCAGAACAGGTAGAATATCTGTTATAATGGATGGAGAATCTGTTGCATTATAAAAATTTAAATTTCATTGAACATAAAAAAATTGCCACGTTCATTTTAAACATGTAAAATAAAATTGGCATAAATGTGTCAGGTTGACACTTTTTGCTGACTTGGCGACTGATTTTTTCCCCAATGGTTATTTTTTTTCCAATGTCTTATATATTCATCTTCTTTCTAAAATTTAACCTTAAATTCCAATTCTTCTTCTTCGTCGTCATCTTTTTTATCTATCCAAATATTCTTCAAAGTATTTATATTTGGTCTTTCTTTTCTTCATCTTTTTTTCATTTTTTTCCAACTGAGCTTGACAATGTCGAGCGCAACTTTCACTATTTTTTGTGATAATGGTTTTCGATATTGTAAGTGCGGTCATGAAGATTTATTGAAGACTTCTTGGACTCAACAAAATCCAGATTGTAGATTTTTTACTTGTAAGATTTCAAAGGTAATATTTTTTTTATTTAATTTGTTGATTAATTATTGACTTGTAATTATTTTGTAATTGTATTCTCGTTTTTATAGAAATTGGGTGGATGCGATTACTTTGCTTGGTATGAAGAACGACACCCTTCACAAGCAAATCGTGTAATCTGGAGTTTGTTGAAGAAATTCAAGGTTTCTGAAGAGAAACAAAATCGAACAAGAAGATACTTCATTGTTGTCGTTATTTCTACTGATTTGGTGGTGTTGGGCACATGAATTTTCAAGCCTAATTGCTGAAATTTTCATGGCGGTGTATTTTCTACTGGTTTGGTGTTGTCGAGCACATGGATATTCAAGCGTGTAATTGCTGCAAAATATCAAACAAATTTAGGCATATGTTGTAAAATTTAGGACAACTGTTGGAAATTATCGAACAGATCTTCCTGCTGTTGCAACAGATTAGACTTAGATTAGATAGAAATAAATAACATCGGTGTAATGAAATAGATGGCCAACCTATTGTTATTGATAAACTATCTGCTAGAACAGATAGAATACATTTTACAACAGATTGACAATCTATTGCATTATAAAAAACTCAACTTTTATTCATTACAAAAAAATTATTGCCACTACATGTACATGTAATTTAAAGTAAAATAAAGTGTGACTTGAAATAAAAATTGTTATTTCACAGGTTATTCTATATACACAGACTCCAAGCGTCCAGTTAGTACCTCATAAGTCCAGACCTCTTGCAGTTTTGCCACAGCGTTATCGTACAGAAAGGTCGTTAGCTCGGCCATTTCTATGTCGGTCAACAAACATGCGATGTGTTCAAGGGCGTGTGAGCTTCTCGCGTAACCGACATCATTTTTTAAAAGGATTATGTTGTTTTGACCTAAGAAATCCCATGGTTTCTTCATCAACACTTCCTTTGGAAAATGATTCATCAGTTTACTCTCCCTCAACAAGAAGGGCAACAACTCCATCAGTGACTCCACGACGAGAAAAAAATTGGCATAGTCAACAAGAGGTTCATTGTAGTCATAAAAATTGATCTTTCCCTCCTCGAGTAGTATCTCAACATCCTGATAATGTATGTCATTCACTCAAATGATTACAAGAATCCTCTTTGCCTCGGTCCAACTCTTGCCGTGTAGATTTGGCCTCTTCCCTATAACATATTTTATCATTTCTTCTTCATCCAAGTCCAACGTAGAAGCTAATAAATCAAGTCTCGCGCCACATTCTAATGCAGCTGTATTGAATTGATTGTACTTATCCTTGAGCTTCTTGCAAAAGTTGAGATCCATTATCCTATCGGCGGCGTCATAAGCTTTCGGGTACGTTAATTGTCTTTTCCTCATGAGGCAGAGAATTTTGTCAACATGCTGTGATATAAGAAGACAATTTTTAAATAGGTTAGAAATTATAAAGATGGTCCATCTATTGTACAGGGTTCTCTGAATTAATAATCCAACGCAACGTATGCAACAAATAGATAGTAAGTTGTGACAGAACTACTACCAGTTGCACCAGAATACCCAGCTGCTTCTCTAACACAACTTATGCAACAAATGGATAGTAAGTTCCAAAAGAACCACTGCTAGTTGCACCAAAATATCCAGCTATTTCAATATATTCATATCTGTTGTGTAGCTTCTTCTTCATGGGGTAGATTAGATTAGAAGGTTGGGTTAGGAAAAGTAAACTTTCCTTGTCCTCGTAATACACGCGCATATCTGTCATAGTCTGGAAGTCTTGGGGGGGAAAGGGAGGCCTGGGGTAATCTGTGCACCTGGCTTGGAATTCTTGGCCTGTTGCAGATCCCCCTTCTCTTTGGTGCCAAGTTCAGTGTATATGTCCACCCCTTGAACTTCAATAGCTTTTTGAGAGGGAGGAGCTGCAATTATTTTTGATTTTCGATAGGAGAGTACGTCGGTTATTGATCTTTTCTTCCTCCTAACCAATAATGTAGGAGTATATCGCTCCCTCAACTTCTTGGATGGTATGACACCCCTCTTGGATTTGAAATCCTCGATGGCTTTAGAGATAGCCTCTACTTTTAAAGAATTTATCCTGGCTGTCCTTGTACTCTTCACATTCACAACGAGAACACGAGGGTGGAGAGGAATGAGAGGGACCCATGTAAGGGTAAAAATGGGTGTTTTCAAACATATATAATTTTTTTAGCATCAACATGCTCATCATCATGAGTGGTATGCCTGCCACCAACACCAACGACTCCACCAGAAGAAGCACCAGGATCTGCCTTAGTAGGTTGGTCATGAAGAGCATCAATATTAGGCAGACCTTGCCTAACTGCTCGTCTTCTTATGGCTGTTGCTCCAGCCAATTCCTTCCTTATTAAATCCACCGTTGGGTCTGATATAGTATCAATATGACCTTGAATAATATAAGAAGTCATCATCAACTTCTCCTCAGTAGGCACGATCCATGGATGCACAACCTAGAATAAAAACACAAATACAAATACATTTAAATCATATAATATAATAATTTTCACAGTTGGGTTAACATTTTAACAGTCAAATTCTACAACAGATTAATAATATGTTGTATCAGATTACCCATCTGTTGTATAGTTTGTAGTAGATGGTTAATCTGTTAGGAGCTGGGTTCACAGAACCAGATGGGTAATCTGATGCAAGATATCAATTGTCTGTCGCAACAAATTATCCATCTATTGGACCGGTTGGCACAAGATGGGTAATTTGTTGCAACAGATGTTCCATCTAGTGCATCGAATATAATATATGTTCAATATATTTCCATGAGTATTTTACTTGAGAAATACTTAAAGAAGACGTACTGCATCATTCGGAGGGTTAAAGATATTAGCCTCCTTAATTTTGGTGTTGAACTTTACAGCCAACCACCTAAACATCCATGGATGATAAACCTCCTCCGGGTAATCCATTACCTACTTTCAGAGGAGAGAAATGACTTCCAATGCCCAAGCTTGAAAAATGTAAACAGGATGCCAGCAAAAAATCTCATAATAAACTATATTCAACATAAATTAATGGACAAGTAAAAATAGAGATTAATTTTTTAATCTTACCTTGAAATCCCAAGGAAAGGCGTATAATGTGTTCGTCTTTGAGGATAGCTCATCAGTAAATATTGCACAGTCAAATAGAAAATGTTATATCCCTAGGGATGATTATTGAATTTATCAAACCTCAGCACGTGCCAACAAATCATCTTCTATGACCTTGTTGACGTCTCTTACCAATATAATCTAATGGGCAAACCAAACTAAGAACAGTTGCTCCCTGTACTGCTCTGGTATGGTTTTATCCACGAGATCTGTCAACAAATCTGATGCTTTATAGCCACGTCGAGCAATGTCAAACAACCCATCTATTTTTTACTTGCATTTTCTTGCCTTGGATATTTTGAGGGGTGGTGGTTCTTCTGGACAATGGCATCTCAAGCCCGTCACTATGGCAATCTCTTGCAAGACAAAGCAAAATAGTATGCCACAGTAGTTGATCCAGATTTTATCCATTTTATTTTTGCCCCATCCTCCGGATCTTTATCATCCCCCACATACTTAATCCTGGGCTTGAGAAGACCATATACCATCATCGAAGGGAAACGAAAATGGGGAGGGGGGTCCTCAGGCAGCTCAAGAGAGCGTCCAAAGTAGCTCTTCTTAAAATGTCTGTCTATGTTTTCGTTCTTCATAATTTCCCTAAAATAATTAAAATTCCCCATCTAACATTTAAGTACAACATCACTAGTTAGTTTTAGTTCTGCTTCTGGTTCATTTATCGGCATCAAAACTTGAAACCTGCCAATACTAAAAGTTTTGACAGGATTATGCTGGGATGTCGATATAATCCATGCCCCATTGGTGATCCATTATCATCATGTTGATGATTATCCTCTTTCTCTTTCTCACTTTCATTTTCTTCATCACCATCTACAGACCCTTGTCCACCTCCCTCAATATTGTTTTCATATAT
>NC_061116.1:204218984-204294036 GCF_002878395.1 Capsicum annuum | reverse complement strand
AAATGACTCTATAATTGATACTTCACATACTAATTAAATAGTTTTATTGTTTCAATCACTCAAATTCCTTATTTATGAAGGGAAAAGAGTTGGAAAAGTCTTTAGCAATTTCTATTTTTTTTTTCTTTTTTTAATGTTTTAATATTTTGGTTAATTCTTTATTCTTCTTTAATAATTAGTGTGATTAATTTGTAGTAAATTTATTTAAAAAATTTATAAACTTTCTATCTCCCCACGTCAGAGATGATCACTAAATTATTTTTTAACTTTTTGTCTTCTCCTCTAATTATTTATATTTTTTTATGACATTAAACCTTTTTCTATCAATTGTGGAGGAGAAATCATTGCTTCCCTTCATAATCCCTATAAAGTTTTAGCTATTTATGTTATCGAGATTTTTTTTTCATAATTATCTTTCTTTCTTCTTAATCTTTTATACTTACGAGTTATGGGATAATAATTATTGTTGTGCAAGTTTGATCTTTTCAGCTTTTCCACAATATGCATATAAATTGTATTATTTTAAAATTTTGATCTTATCAATTTTTTTTGTATTGCGATTATGGGTTGTCATGTTTTAACTTTGATCTTCTTTGTTTTTCTTTCAGGTATATGTAAACTCAAGGAAAGTATTGAAGCTAACAACCGAGTGGAAGATTATTTATTTTTGTTTTCTTCCTTCTTTGAATTTGTTTCTTTATTTTTCAGTAAGTATGAATTTCATGCATTTGATAGTTCTACTCTTTATATGCCTACGTCCTCCGTTTCTTTCTGTTTAAGTTTTCACTAATATATGTCTTACTAAATCTTTAATAATTTTAGTGGATCCAACAAAAGTGGCCATAATTTAAATAGAACACTCATCTGATGCACCAGACTGATTATCTGTTGCAACAGATTATTAATCTATTTGGAACAACACAAATCAACCCCTGACACAAACCCAAAAGATAACCAATTTCATTATCTGATGCAATAGACTAGTTATCTACTGCATCAGACTGATTATCTATTGCATTAGACTTATTATCTGTTGCATCAGACGTATTATACTTATTATCTGTTGCATCAGATTTATTATCTGTTACAACAAATGTTTAATCTGTTTGGAACAACACAAATCAATCCCTGCCACACAAACCTAACAGATAACCAATATGTTTCAACTCTTGTTATTGCTATTGGATTCACAATTATTTCTTACGTCCAATCATCGACATGTTTGTTTGCTGAGAATATACTAGACAAAATGAAAATTAAATACTCTAGCCGTCTCAAATTTTCCATCTCAAATTTTCTAATTTGATTTCTCATTTTATTTGTCTTTTTTCATTAATCAAGAAGAGATTAAAAAATTTTCATGTTTTACCGTTTCTTTTAACGTTCTGTTACGGTTATAAATTGTGTTTATAATTTTTCTTCTTATTATTTATTTATGAATCACTTTTTATATTAAATAATCAGAAAGTCATGTCTTTTGTAGAAATGGTAATTAAATAATCGGAAAGTCGATTTTCATAATATAGGGTTAGTCGAAAAGACACACACAACCGTCGATATCCCTTAATTAAATAAAACTGGTGACTTTTCAAATATCAAAAACAAACAGGCGTGACTGTTCACCTCCATTTATTAATACTAATAACTTTTTAATTACTGTGGAAAGTTATGACTTAATTAGTTCTTTTCAGTATTCGTTTTTATTGAGTTGTGACAACAAATTATATTGTTGCATCAGATTACCATTTGTTGCAACAAATCGATAATTTGTTGCATCATATATTATCTTTTGCAACATATATCTTTTTAATAATCATCATATCTTAATTGTAGACATATCATTCGTTGAGAGAAAGAAATAGGCAGTATGAAAATTAAATATTAATTAAAACGTCAAATGCATCAAACATAAATTTTTTATTAAACAAAAAAATAAAAGTACATAGGTAAAAGAAAAAAAAACTTAACTATTATTATCATCATTATTATTTTCGTAGCTAGCCGGTCAATCTTCAACCGGAAGCAACAGCGCCCTCCTCAACCTGTGGATCTCCCGCAGCATCCTTACTCTGACGGTGGCCAACTCCAAATAGCGGTCATGAACCTTCTTCTACAGTTCCCACATGACGTCTCGTAAAATAGCGACATCCCAAACTGGATCAGCCATATCTAGAAAACGCATAAGTTGACAAAACACATGTAAAAACAAAAGTAAAGAAAGAAAGAATTTGAATGTAATACAATGTATATTTACACAAAAATAAAAAAATAACTTATCAGAGACGGGAAAAAGCTATCAAGTCCTTGAAGAAAAAATAGTTGACGGTGTTATAAGAGCAAGGAATAAATAGTGTGTAGTAGAATAAACGATTGAGTAAGGAGGGACCTATTTCTGGAGGATTAAACTTGAATGAGTTAGGAAAAAAGTCACAACTCTTCACCTCCATCTATCTATTAATGACATTCTTGATTACTGCAAAAAGTTATGACTTAATTAAATTGAGCAATATTGGGATAAGTCATGACTCTTTAGCTTATTATTATTAATAATTAGTTCTTTTCAGGAACCGTTTTACACAGTTGCAACAACAGATTATATATCTATTGCATCAGATAATTCATCTGTGACAACAGATATATCATCCGTTGCAACAATAGATAACCTGTTGCATCGAATAATCTATCCGTTGCAACATATAATCTATATATCTTGTTTTTAAAAAAAATTATCATCATATCATTAATCTAAATTTGTCGACCTTTTTATTATATAAATTAATAAAACAGATTTAAAAACAAGAATATTTTTGGTGAGTGTTTTACGGTTTAAATTGTATTTATCATTTATTTCCTTATTGTTTTCTATGAAAAGAAATGACTTATTTAAATCAAGCTGGTGAACCAGAGTTTTTTATTATTGTGACAAGTCATGACTTTTAGCTTATTAAATTTAAATAACCTTTTTCTCATTTTAAAAATCGAAGTCACCTCCTAGTTTGATTTTCAATAGCCGTTTCTTTAATAAAAAAATAATTATTTTTTTATTGAGTTATGGCAACAGATTGTATATCTGTTGCATCAGATAACTCATCTGTTGCAAAAAATCGACCATCTGTTTAAGGAGCTTTTTTGATTTCTTCTAACTGATTCATCAGTCACAACAGATGAGGAATTTGATGCATCAGCTGCATTGTTTGTTTTTGATTGTTTAAAGTGTTTACACAAAAGGTCACAGTCACGATTAATCATTCACCTTTTTCTTAACAATCATATAATCATATAACTTAATTGATCCAACGTTATAACATTTTTTAAATTAAATAATCTTTCTTTTACGGTTATAATATCATTTTGTTCCTTATTATTTTAATAACGAACCGTTTTAGAATAATCATCCTGACTTTTCACCACCATCTGTTGCCACAAGTGCTCAATCCCTACCTCCAACCGTCGACATGTTGAGAATAGGGAATAAATAGAATGATAATTAAATATTAAATAAGAATTAAAAATTCAAAGTCGACCAAACTAAACCAAGAAACATATACATATATTTTTTTGAAACCCTTATAGGAAGATCGGATATAAAAAAGGGAAAAAATACATAGAGATTGCTGATTATGTCTTCTCAAGACTTGCTTCTACCAAAAAACTGTTCTTCATTGAGTGTTGCACTATCCATATATGCTGCAGCACAGGATCTATCAGCCAAGAGAGCATTTGCCTTGGAAAAACTTAAGAAAAACCTTACATACTTCTCCTTGACGTTGCTTTAAAATAAATCTAACAGCTGGATAATCTGTTGTAAAATATATTCCATTTGTCTGATAACTTACAAATAATATATTGACAATCTGTTGCAACAGATGACTAGCAACTTGCAACAGATTCAGCTATTAGATTTATTTTAAAGCAATTTTCTTATCTCTACTCAAGATCAAGGAGATGTATGGAAGGTTCTCTTTGAGTTTTTCCAAGAAAAGCGCTCTCTCAGCTAATAGATCCGATGATGCAGCATATATGAATAGTGCAACACTCAATGAAGAACAGTTTTCTAATAGAAACAAGTCTTGAGAAGACATAATCGGCAATCTATGTATTAGCTTTCGCTGTGTCAAACAGTTCTGTTGATATCTTTTCCTCTATGGGAGAACAAGATATCTGTTGACTAACTGAAGCAAAGACATCTTCTGAATTATCAAACTTCACAGGGAAGTCTGTTGGCTCAATAACATCAGATGTCTTGCTTTCGGTATTAGCTAATGATGGGGAGATTCTGCCTTCCTCAGCATCCTTAAAAGAAAAATCTCTCAGAATTAGATGGTAACTCGACATAACGACAAAAGATGAACTAAATCTAGCATTCAATTTTTCCTTCCTATTCCTTCCCTTTTTATCTTCTTACCTTTTCAAATTCAAAATTTTTCTTTTTCGAATACTTGATAGTGCCTTGAAATTTGCTTTCTTTCTCCTCTTAGCCTTAATATCCAATGTTCCAACAGTTGCTCTATCTAATGCAACATCAACAACAGCATAAACTACAAAGAAACAACCAATTAAAAATATCAACAACAAAGAAAACAACAACATTAGTTCCAACTTTTATCAACAACAAAGAAGTAACATCCTATGTTCCAACACCATCAACAACATACCACAAGTTCTAAAAACGCCAATCCCACTAACAACATCAATAACAACATCAACAACAAATAAATAAACAAAATAATATTCCTCCCATTTTTATCTTCTCACCTTTACAGATTCAAAATTTTTTTTTTCGAATACTTGATAATGCCTTGGAAATTACTTTCTTTATCCTCTTAGCCTTAATCTCCAATGTTTAAATAGTTGCTCCATCTATTGCAACATCAACAACAACATAAACTATAAAGAAATAACAAATACTTCTGTTAGATATCTGACCTTTTACATCAGCAGTTAATGCATTAACAGTATTAATCACCCCATCATGTTTTGGCTTGCACTCTTCACATTTGCATGCACAATATAAGCAAAGAGGGGCAAGATCTCCAAACCTTAGCCCAAGTTAGTGAACAGGTTAAATGATCTTAATATCTCAGCCTTTCTACTGATCATTCTTCTCCCATGTAGAGGACAACAATAAAGAAGCAAACAAATTATATACAAAAAAATGATACTTCCAACAAGGCTTTTAAACTTCTCCCAGTAGATGACTTTTTTCGCATATTGTAATAAAAATTCTCGGTTCATTTATTCAACACTTAAAAGTTTCTTCAAATTTTTTAAATAAATATGATATGAGTAAATAGTAATTAAATAAAAAATAGATGTAAATAACTTACTTGCAAATAAGAAGACGAGAATGAAAGAGCAATAATGAACCATACCTTAATGTCAATAAAGAGATCAAAACAACAATTTGCGTCGAGGAAAGATATGGATCGGTTTAGATCTAATAGGATCTTTATGAGAAAGAGAAGAGAAAAGAGAGAAAAAAGAAAAGGATGTGATAACCCTAAAGAGGAGAGAAAGAAAAAGTGAGAGATGAATAGAACAAAATAAATTTAGCGCTGCAGCTGAAGGAGGAGAGATAAGATAATTCTAGATGTGTTGTATATGTAGACGTGTATTTTCAATATTCATTAATTAATGTTCATTAATAATTTGAGGGGAACGTGGAAGACTATTGACATTGAAAAGACAAGACAAAACTGCTCAATGAACTCACTTTTGAGTTATCCAAGAAACATTTTTTACCGCCTTTAGTAGTAGTATATAGTGTACTACTTTATCTACTCAGACAGAAGTTTGCTTTAAAATTAAAAGGAGAAAAAATATTTTCAAACAGATATTCCATTTGTTGCAACATATATAAATATCTATTTAAAAATTCGAACAACTCATTCATTTTTTACAACAAATATTAATATCTATTTATAAATCCCAATAGTTCAGTTGTCTGTGACAACAGATGAAAATGTCATTTGATAATCAAATATGTCATCTGTTACAATAGATATTAATATCTGTTGGAAAATTTCCAATAGCTCAGTCATCTATCACAATAGATACAAATGTCTATTTGATTATTAAATTAGATGTGAAATCTGTTGCAACAAATATGAATATTTGTTTGATAATTTCTAACAGCTAAGTCATTTGTTGCAACAGATTTTATTGCAATTGATTTAGGTGGAATTAGGGATGAATGAATGATCTCATAGGGTTAACTACAATTCTAACTGAGTCTTTTCAATTGCATGGTGTTGGTATTGCGTTTACCCCGACCCGAGTCCTCGATCGATCACTCTGAGTTGAAATAAGTTCTCGTCAACTCAATGTAAACATAGTGATAGTACCTAAATTGATTTAGGTGGAACTAAGGACGAATGAATGATCTCACAGGGTCAACTACAATTCCAATTGAGTCTTTGCCATTGGATGGTGTTGGTATTGCATTCACCCCGACCCGAGTCTTCGATCGATCGCTCTGAGTTGAACTGAATTCTTGGAAACTCAATGTTAACATAGTTATAGTACCTAAATTAATTTAGGTAGAACTAGGGATAAATGAATGAGCTCATAGAGTCAACTACAATTCCAACTTAGTCTTTGCAATTGCATGGTGTTGGTATTCCACTCACCCCGACCCGAGTCCTCGATCGATCTCTTTGAGTTGAAATGAGTTCTCATCAACTTAATGTTAACATAGTGATAGTACCTAAATTGATTTAGTTGTAACTAGGGATGAATGAATAAGCTCACAGGGTCAACTACAATTCCAACTGAGTCTTTGCAATTGCATGGTTTTGGTATTGCGTTCACCCTGACCCTAGTCCTCAATCGATCTCTCTGAGTTGAAATAAGTTCTCATCAACTCAATGTTAACATAGTGATAGTACCTAAATTAATTTAGGTGGAACTAGTGATGAATGGATGAGCTCACAGGGTCAACTACAATTCCAATTGAGTCTTTGCCATTGCATGGTGTTGGTATTGTGTTCACCCTAACCCGAGTCCTCGATCGATCGCTCTGAGTTGAAATGAGTTCTCTTCAACTCAATGTTAACATAGATAGTACCTAAATTGATTTAGGTGGAACTAGGGGCGAATGAATGAGCTCATAGGGTCAACTATAATTCCAACTGAGTCTTTGTAATTGCATGGTGTTGGTATTGCGTTCACCCCGACTCGAGTCCTCGATCGATCGCTCTGAGTTGAAATGAGTTCTCATCAACTCAATGTTAACATAGTGATAATACCTAAATTAATTTATGTGGAACTAGGGATGAATGAATGAGCTCACAGGGTCAACTACAATTCCAACAAAGTCTTTCCAATTACATGGTGTTGGTATTGCATT
This sequence comes from Capsicum annuum, assembly GCF_002878395.1. Classification (NCBI taxonomy): domain Eukaryota; kingdom Viridiplantae; phylum Streptophyta; class Magnoliopsida; order Solanales; family Solanaceae; genus Capsicum; species Capsicum annuum. Next base: position 204,286,688 of record NC_061116.1, on the reverse strand, counting down.
CACCCCGACCTGAGTCCTCGATCGATAGCTCTGAGTTGAAATGAGTTCTCGTCAACTCAATGCTAACATAGTGATAGTACCTAAATTGATTTAGGTGGAACTAGAAATGAACGAATGAGCTCATAGGGTCAACTACAATTCCAACAGAGTCTTTGTAATTGCATGGTGTTGGTATTGCGTTCACCCCGACCCGAATCCTCGATTGATCGCTCTGAGTTGAAATGAGTTCTTGTTATTTTTAAAATTAATTAAGATCAATTTGGACCAAAGTAACAATTTCAAAACTTGTCATTCTTTTCTAAAATTTTAAATCAACTCATACAAATCATCCATTTGCGTGAAAAACTTTTCATTTCAAATCTAAAGTTCTCACTCTTGGCTCTCTCTTTCTCTGTCTCTCCTTCTCTATCTCTCAATAATACAAAAAAAACTACTCAACATATTGCTCAACCCTTCAAAACAGGTCAATTTTCTTTCCATTTACGACAACATATAGTTGTTATTTTCATCTTTATTACCGCTTGTATCTATCATTTTCTCTTTCTTCGCAGGTAACAGAGTTCGAGAGGAGCTCTACATTTCTTCTTTATTCTAAAAAATAGGGCTTTTTATTAATTATGAAAAATAAGACTTTTAGTTGTATTATCTTCGATAATGGGTTAACAATTTTGAGTTTTGATGCTAAAAAGGTTGGAAGCATCTGAGAAAATCCTAGTGTTTCTCTCAGTGTCATGTTGACTGTCGTGGTATTGTTGGATGGTGTTTGTGGTGTTGATGGTTGCTGTTGGTGGTGGTGTCGATATTTGTATTTTTTGGTGGTGTTGTCTGTGGTCTTGGTGTTCGTATTGGTGGCATTGGGGGTGGTCTTGGTGGCATTGGTTATGGTTGTGGTGGTCCATCTGTTGGAATGGGTGGAAGATCTGTTGGGAGACATTAAATAGGTCTTCAAACAGATTCCCTATTTGTTCCAACTGATGAGCTATCTATTGGAGTATTTTCTTGTAATATGGCGTAGAATAATTTATTAAAAATTTTTCATCTGTTGCAACAGGTGGAATATTTGTTGGGAGATATTAAATAGGTCTTCAAACAAATTCTCTATCTGTTCCAACTGTTTTAATGTGGCGTAGAATAATTTATTGAAATTTGTCTAACCTTTTTTAAAAAAATTATGCAGACATCAAATGCAATGTATTTTTTGTTTTTCTATTGTTTGTAGTTAAAAGATGTCTCCCAAAAGAATAGAAACTGTAAGTGGATCCACCTTTGACCACCCAACAAAAAAGGCAAGAGTACAGATAGATTTGAAGGAACTTCTAGAATAATCTCAGTCAGGGCAAAATGAAGCTGAGGAAAGTGATATCTCCTTCTCACCAATGGGGTGTGAAATAATATCGAAATCCCAAAATGATTTTATCAAAACTATTAGTATAGACGGCTTTCGAGTTATGATGCTGATTAGTAGGCCTGATGTAGAATTTCATGATGTTGTACTTAAATGACAGTTGGGAAAACTTTTTAACGAGCTTAGGAGTATTATGAAAGAGGAAAACATAGATGGACTTTTTAAGAAGAGCTGCTTTGCATACTTTCTTGAGTTGTCTGAGGCCCGCCCTGTTTGTTTCCCAATGATCATGGTATATGACCTTCTCAAGCGCAGGATCATGTATGCGGGGGATGATGGTTCAAAGGAGGGTAGAAAAAAGATTAATGAATTCTGGATCAACTACTGTGGCATCCCAGTTTATTTTGGATTGAAAGAGTTTCCCATAGTGATGGGCTTTAGATGCGATCATCTAGAAGAACCTCCCATCAAGGAAACAGCCCACAAAGGGTCTAACAAACGCAATCTAAAAAAAAAAGGGTTGTTGGGCATTGTTGGACCTAGTTACATAGTGAAGAATTTGAATGAGGGTCTAAAAAATAAAGACATACCAAAGCACTACAGGGAGAAATTGTGCTTAGTTCGGTTTGTCCATTCTATTTTATTGGGAAGAGACATCAAGAAAGTCATAGAAGATGATTTGTTGGCACTTGCTGATGATTTTGGGAAATTCAATGACTATCCCTGGGGATATGACAGCTACTACTTAACTTTCAAATATTTACTAAAAAAACTAAAGCCAAAGACGACCACATTATACGACTTTTCTTAGAATTTCGTGGTAAAATTGATCACTATTTTTACTCATTCATTAACTTATATTAATATAGTTAGTATGACTTTTTTTCTTTGCTTGCTTCCTATTTACTTTTTTTAGGTTTGGGCATGTGAAGCCATTCCTCCCCTCCAAATGCAGTTTAAGTGTTACCCAAATAAGGTTTCTTATCCAAGGATGCTTAGGTGGTTGGCTGCATCAAAGAGCAACAAAAAACATATTAAGGAGGTGGATCTCTTTAACCCTCCAGATGATGCGGTACGTCTTCTTTCAACTAAAATAACTTGCCTCAAAGAAAGATATTGAAATAGATGTTCCATCTGTTGCGATTGATGGGCCGCCTGTTATAATAGATTGCTCATCAACTGCAACAGGTGCAACAAATGGGTAATCTATTGTGACAAATGATCTATATTTCATAACAGATTAACCATCTATTGCTCTGGTTCTCTGAAACCGACTCAACAGATTACCTATCTAATATAAATTATGCAACAGATGTGTAATCTGATGAAACATAATGTCAATCTATTGCGACATACAGATCATCTATTGCGGCAGCTGGATCGTCTGTTGCATAAGTTGGATGTGTTAACATCCATGTAACCCGAGCCTCATGTAACCCAACTGACTGCAGATTATTATTATATGATTTAAATGCCTCATGTCTTTTTTATAGGTCGTACATCCTTAGATTGTGCCTACCAATGATGAGCTGGGGATGACTTATTTTCTTACTCCGGGCCTTGTTAATACAAAAGAAGATCGAATGGTGGAGTTAATAAAAAGGGAATTGGATGGAGCAACATCCATAAGAAGAGCAGTTAGGCAAGGTCAGCCTAATATTGAAGCTCTTAATGAACAACCTCAAACTGCAACAGAATCGGGTACTTCTTCTGGGGTTGTTGCTGGTGGAGTTGTTTATGATGGTGGCAGTTATCCTGATGTTGCTGCTGCTGCCAATCATCCCTTGAAAAAAAATACTTTTAAAAACACCCCTTGCATAGGTCCCTCTTACCCCTACACCGGTCCCTTTCACCCTTACAACGGTCCCTCTCACCTCTCCTCACCCTCATGTTCTTATTGGAAATACAAAGTATGCAAAGACAGAAAGGATAAACTCCTCAAAAAGATAGAGGATATTACTGAAGCTACCGAGGAGTTGAAATCCAAGAGGGGTATCATACCATCCAATGAGGTGAGGGAGCCATGGACTACTACAGAGGCAGTTAGGAGAAAGAGAATAAAAATTAGAAAGATTCTCTCCGTTCTTAAGTCAGCAAAAATTGCAACTCCTCCCTCTCCAAGAGTTATTGAAGTTTAGGGGCCACTGAAGAAGGTGGACATATTCGCGGCTCCAAGAGTTGTTGAGGTTCAGGGGCCGTCGAAGAAGGTGGACATATTCACGACACTTCGCAAGGATAAGAAAATGGAACTGGAAGAAACCATGAAGATGAATGTTCGAAAAGATTACACCATGCATTCATTTGTCTCCAAAGACTTCACAAATATGACAAGTATGTGTGTGTGGTACGAGGACAATGTAAGTTTACTTTGCTAACCAAACATTCCAATCTACTCCATGAAGAATCATCTATGCAGCAGATGTGTAATCTGTTGCAACATCTTTGTATTCTATTGCAACATAATGCATATCTGTTGCATAAGTTGCATTGGCTGGGTAATCTGTGAACTGATTCAGAGAACCGTCTACATCAAATTCTTTTCACTATGTTTTTATTCTTTACAATATAACCTATTTAAAATTTATCTTCTTATACCACAGTATATTGATGAAATTCTCTGCCTCATGAGGGGCAGGCAATTAGTGTACCTGAATGCTTATAATGCTCCCGATAGGATAATGGACCTCAAATTCTACAACAATTTCAAGGATAGGTACAATGCTCTCTGTAAGAGAGCTGGTATCGATGGCCAAAGATTTGATGAGTTAGTTTCTACATTCCAATGGGATGAAGACGCAATTAACTATGTTAGAAGAAAGAGGCCATATCCACACGGTAAGAGCTGGACCTAGGCAAAGAGAATCCTTAAAGTCATGAACGTGTATGTCAAACATTTTCTCGCTGTTGAGATACTATTCTATGAGGGAAAGATTAAGGTTTATGACTGCAACTTACTCGTCTTCAGCGAGGATGAGTTTTTAGCCCACATGCAGCCACTCTTAAAGTTGTTGCCCAAGTTGTTGACGCAGAGTAAGTTGATGGATCATTTTCCGGATGAAGTATAAGGAATCATGGGATTTTAAAGGTCGAAATAAGAACATCAATATCCAGAGAAATAGAATCAGTGCATCGTGCGGTCGTACTCGTTTGCATACATTGAGTGTTTGCTGACCGGCACAGAAATGATCGGTATGTGCGATGCTAATGTGGGAAAATGCAATGGGTCTGGTCTTATAGGGTACTAACTAAATGGTTGGAGGCCATTTATAAAGAAGAATATGTACAAATACAGAAACAAAATTGATAATAATTTTTCATTTCAAGCCACTTCACTTTACATGTAGTGGCAATAATTTTTGTGACTGGTAAAATTTGAATTTTTATAATGCAACAAATTTTATATCTGTTCTAATAGATATAATACCTGTTGTGACAGATTGATTATTTATTGAAATATGTTGGTCATCTGTTGCATTATGCAGATGTTTCCCAGTCTGCCTTTCACAATAGATATCAAATCTATTGCAACATATAATATATCTGTTGCAACTGATCGGTAATCTGTTGTAATAAATCAAGAAAGTAGGAAGATCTGTTATATAATTTCCAGCAGATGACCTAACTTAAATGGTTGGAACCCGTGTATAACGAAGAATATGTACAAAGACGGAGACGAAAAAGATAACAATTGTTTATTTCAAGCCACTCACTTCACTTACTTTACATGTAGTGGCAATAATTTCTGTCTAGCGAAAGTTGAATTTTTATAATGCAATAGATTTTATATCTATTGTAACAGATATAGTACCTGTTGTGACAGATATAGTAGTTGTTGTGACAGATTGATTATCTGTTGGAATAGGTTGATCATCAGTTGCATTATGCAGATATTACCAGTCTATCTGTCGCAATAGATAAACAATCTGTTGCAACATATAATATATTTGTTGCAACTAATGGGTAATCTATTGGAGCAAATAAAAAAAGTAGAAAGACCTGTTATATAATTTCCAGTAGATGACCTACGTGTTGCATCTCATGTTGCAACATATTCTGTTTGATAAGATATGTCGTCTGTTGAAGCATATGTATTATCTGTTGCGATATTTGAATCTAGTATTCCATTTCAATCAACATGTTCAAAATTAAGGATCAAATTATATCCATAGACAGCATAAAATAAATCGAAGCCTTCGTTGAAATTATATGAAATAACTCAACAAATAAATGAAATGTAAAGAAAATCATTATGAGTGCAAATGATCTACTCTACAAATAAATCAACAAGTTAGACCAAGGAGGATAGATTATTACATTGACAGACTTAATATATAAAGATCTAATCAATATGGACAAGTTGCCGTTCATCTGGTGTTACGAAATTCGGCTTTGGTCGTCATGGATCTTTAATGTTGCCTGCGTACGTCTTCTGAGCTTTCTCTTCTCCATATTTCCATAAAAGAGCAGCATATCTTTTGCGGAGTAATCCAGCATCAAGTCCATCATTTGGTACTTCTAATCCATCTCTCAAATACTCGGCGTACGCGGCAACAAAAAGCCCGCAATCCCTGCGTTTTAAAAAAATAGATAATCCATATCTTGCCGTTCATGCAAACGTTATGAAATTTGTGAAATAAAACTAAATCATGACACTTAAACTTACAGGCTACCAATGGTTTGTTAAGAAATTCCTTCAACATATTGTACATTAAATGGATTAGCCATTTTATCTCGGTATGCTTCAATCGTCGACCAATTAGTACGAATCTTTTGGTCCAAAAAGACACTCATATCAAGGTAAGTAGGCAATATTTTGGTCAGCTTTTGCATCTCAGATGACGGCCTGAAATATCTCCTTTGTGACATTGAGTCATAAACTTGGATGCGCCTCTCTTTTAGAATGATGACAACCAACACCCAATAGAATTCATCACTATAATTGATTGAGATGTACACTTCGTCGACCAAATGCCAAGGTAAGCCAGCCTGAATGCTAAAACCTTTGATGATGTTGATTAAGTATTTCTCATTTTGGGAAACATCCAGTTGTTGTTGATAATACCTATCGTAGGCATTATTGATGTAAACTTTGTACAAATAATTGTCTATCGTGTATCTGTATTATTCTTGTGTTTGCAACTTGACCTTCTTTCGGAGGTAGTAAAAAATGACATCGATGTGCTGCACATATTATCAAACATTTTGAATTACGTGACAAAAAAATTAATACGCAGATGCAATTAAATAAATTATTAATTAATAGTAATATGTATGACATTTAATTTGAACCTCATCATTCCAGCAAGTTTGGGGCTGTGACATCAAATAGAACCAATTCTTCATTCGAGGATGTACAACAACAGATTCGAACATATCAAAACCAAGACTCTATTCGTTCACTTTGTAGCGTTCGGCATTTTGTTTTCTACATGATGATTTATATGTGTTAATTTCACATTCTAACAACAAGAATAGTATAAACCAATATCTTTAAAAATTGATTTATGTATCTGCCGGCATGATGCTTTAACAGCCCATCGGCAATCCATTCTGAATAGTCATTGATCAACTGTGTTAGTTTTTTTAGAGCCTCGTCCGAGATGTTGAGCCTTCAAACGGGTAATCCTTCCGTTCTTCCGAACTGATAGACTCCACTTTTTCTTCTTTGGAAGCAGTTAATGGATTATCAACTTTGATATTATGCTCTTTAGTAGTGGCTTCTACTGTGACATCCACCTAGAAAGCCAGAATTGTCAATGCTAATTACAGATATACAACAGATTGTCCATCTGTTGCAATAGAGGAGACTTATGTTACAACGGATAGATCATCTGTTGGGATGAATTCGAAGAGGTAAATTAGAGAAGTACGATAATTTTGAACACATGATCCATCTATTGCAACACAATACTCATCTGTTGCAACAGATGACTCATCTGATGTAACAGGTTAGACAACAATTGTAACAGGTGTATATAAATCTGTTTGATAATTTTCAGCAGATGTATCATCTATTGGAACAGGTGATGTACATTCACCTTCTTCGGCTCATGCTGCTCTCCTGTGGCCCTTGCACACTGATCATCGGTGCAAGACAAAGACAGAAGCTTTGCAATTTTACTTTTTTTTATGCTTGATGATACCTTGGAAGTATTTTTCCTTCTCCTCTAAGCCACCTTGATCTCTAGTGGAGTGTATGGATATGAAATCCTCTTTGATGGAATGACACCCCTATTAGATGTCATTTCCTTTACAGAAGCAGTTAGTGCATTAATAGCATTAATCACTCCATCGTGTTTCACCTTGCAGTCTTGACATTTGCAAGCAGCACATTTGCTAGATGTGGCAAAATCTGGAGACAAATCTATACAACCAGTATGATCATAATCATAATGGCTTGTTGTTTCAAAAATGGTAAGAGGAGCATCATTAGCCCCAACAGTAGCACCACTACCAATACCACTACGACTACCATCGTTAACAGCAACAAGCCCACCCTCCAAAATTATTTTTCTTGTGATGGTTGTTGCTCCAAAAAATTTCATTTTTATTCCATCAATGACCTTAGAGTCCAGTTTTGCATAGACCATAAAGTAAGAAAAAATGGCATCTTCAACTCTCAGTTGGTCGGAACAAGCCACGGATGGGCAATCTAAAATAAATCGGTACAAATATTAGAATGATGATGAAATAATTTAAAATAATCATTAATTAAGATAAAAACTTGATTAGAATTGGACTTATTGCTTTCTTGGGGGGATTGAAAAGATCAAGAAATTTTAAATTTTTATCGGTTTTGACCGACAACTATCTCAGGATTCTTGGACAGGAGAAAACTTCTTCCTGGTAGTTCACTTATCGTATCAAATAAGGAATGACTTCAAATGCCCAAGCCTATAAGATAACACCAATAAATTAGAAGCATTATTGAATAAAAAATAAAGAATCATATCATGATAAAAGAAATATTTACCATGAAGGCTCATGGAAAGCCATATAAGTTGACTGTCTTTGGCGTTAACAGAGTCAACAAATATTGATCATTTTGAATCTTTCATAACCCCAAGATAGTTGTTAAATGCCTCAAGATCCTCGAAGAGCTTTATTAAACCAACGCTTATGTTGTTGTTAACGTCTCTCGTTCAAAGAATATTATGTATAAACCAAACCAAGAACAATGACTGCTTGTGCTTCTTTGTGAGTCCTTTACCTTTCAATGCTTCTATCAGATTTTTGTTTTTGAATCTTGGACCAACAATCGACACCAGGTCATCACGATCACTCGAGTTGCCTTTGCTTTTTTTTGGGTGTGTAGGGTGCTAGTTTTTGGGTCAGAGTAGGTATGACTTGTGAAGGAGAAGGAGGATAACATTTTAGTCTGGTAACTAAGGCAAACTTCTTCCAACCAAAACAAATTGGCATGCCACAGTAATTTATCCACACCTCATCCATCTTGTCTTTATTTTCATACATAAACCTATGCTTAAGAAGCTCGTATACCATTTTTATCTGGAAACGAGCATTGTTGTTCCCCGATAATCAAGATATTTCCCAAAGCAGCTTTCCTTAAAATAAGCATCAAATTTTTGTTCTCGAAGTATTTTTTTGAAGGCGTCGAAAGATTTTTTCATGGCTGACTTAACCACAAAATCATCTGTTAAATATATGGAACCATCGCACCGCATTCTCACAGGATAACTGTAACGCCCCAAAAAATAGGTCCCGGAGCGTCACACGATGCTTAAGGCTATGAGTAGCCCCAAGCTAACCCTTTGAGCCATTTTCATTCAGTTCAACACAAATCAACGGGGTTTTCATAAATAACCCTCAAATATCAACAGAGTAATCATCATCAAATAATAAAAGAATTTCAGAAAGATAACAAAATATGACTTATTAGTCAACTCCCAACATCTATACTAGTCTGACAAGCCTCTAAGAAAATGAATAAAACTAACGAGCCATTGAGACATGCCCTAACTGACTCATACTCAGTTATCAAATGAAAACAATTCCATGAAACCAACATCAGACATCACGTCCTCAGAACATAAGGACTCACCAAATCAGAGGATGTAGAACAGCGTGCCTGAAGAATCACTGTCGAACCTGGAACTGAGCACCTGAACCTACATTCCGAGAAAATGCAGCCCACATCCGAAGATGTGGGTCAGTACCATGGAAAGGAACCGAGTATATAGGATGTATGCAGTTTTATAAACATGATCATCATAAATATTTATAAGAAATATGCAGGATGTATGAAAGACTCACATGGCCCGAAGAAAATCATCATAATCATGAGAGGATGAAATAAGTACAATAACACATGTGAGTCATCTTATAATTTGTCAATCACTTTTAGTTCATCAAGAATATCAATTCTAATAATGTAAATATCATTTAAATCTTTCGAAAGAATAACTTGCACAATTCCACTTTCAAATCACTTCACCATTCACCATAGACACAAGGAAACACACACACGTTGGGAGATCCTATAACCAACATAAACCATGTGAGCTACATAGAGTCCAACATACAACCCACATTGGGGAGAGCCATCCTATCTTTGCCGTCGGAGTAGGACTATCGATATCAAATCCACACAAACTAGTGGTCACTATATAAATCAGCCTCAGACCTAACTCTCTTATTCCCTCTTATTCTATCTCTCTCCTTAATCTTATCTGCCTAAATCTATTGGGCATAAGTCATCAGCCTAGAAAGATTCATCTCACTATTCAGCATAGCAGACCTACACTCCTTAACCACATAACTAGACACTCCAGTCACAAACTTACTCATACTAGCATGATTATCAGCCACTAAGTCAGGAGCATACTTGGCTAACTGATTGAAATTTAGATAGTACTCACTAACAGTCATAGAGCCCTGTCGCAGGTTCATAAACTCTTCCTCCTTCTCCTCCCTCATCTCCAAAGGGAAAAACTTATCTTGGAATGCATCTAGGAACTCTTGCCAAGGTGTAGGGACAGCTCCCTCACCTCTACCTTTCCTCCAAGCAACAACTCAGTCATAAGCAAGGTCTTTCAACCTATATGCAGTCAACTCCACACTATGTTCCTCAGATACATGCATCACCTGAGTAATCTTCCGCACCTCCTCTAAAAACAACCGTGGATCCTCATCAGACTTGGACCCATAGAATTCCGACGGATTCATCCGCATGAAGTCACGGATTCTGGAAGCAGCTGAATTACCTCTATGCTACTGTGGAGCCAGGGCCAGGTTGGCCTGAACATTTGTAGTAACAGCTTAGGCCAGCGCCTGAAAGGCTGCCCGAAATTCAGCATAAGACATGTTTTCATTCAATGGGTCAGCGGGTTGAGGTTGCTGACCATCATTATTTCTTCTCGCTCGATGTGGAGGTATATTTCTGAAAGAGGAGAGCATGAATCAATAGCAGAGAGAGACACTTTAAGAACGATAGACTTCTGAAAGAAAGAATCACGCATTTTCCTAAAACGTCTTGTAGCCTCTTGCTCATAGATGTGGCGTGCTACACACCGATGATCAAGACACTACTTAACGTGGCTTGTCAGATTCCTTAGGACACCTTAAAACCTTAGGCTCTGATACCAAGTTAGTAACGCCCCGGAAAATGGGTCCCAGAGCGTCACACAGTGCTTGAGGCTACGAGTAGCCCCAAGCTAACCCTTTGAGCCATTTTCATTCAGTTCAACACAAATCAATGGGATTTCCATAAATAACCCTCAAATATCAACAGAGTAATCATCATCCAAGAATAAAATAATTTCAGAAAGATAATAAAATACGACTTATAAGTCAATTTCCAACATCTATACTAGTCTAACAAGCCTCTAAGAAAATCAATAAAACCAGCGAGCCATTGAGACATGCCCTAACTGACTCATACTCAGTTATCAAATGTAAATAATTCCGAGAAACCAATATTAGACATCACATCCTCGAAACATGAGGACTCACCACAACATAGGATGTAGAACAGCGTGCCCAAAGAATCACCGTCAAACCTGGAACTGAGCACCTGAACCTACATTCTGAGAAAATGCAGCCCACATCCGAAGATGTGGGTCAGTACCATGGAAAGGAACCGAGTATATGGAGGTGTATGCAGTTGTATAAACATCATCATCATAAATATTTATAAGAAATATGCAGGATGTATGAAAAACTCACATAGCTCGAAGAAAACCATCATAATCATGAGAGGATGAAATAAGTACAATAACACATGTGAGTCATCATATAATTTGTCAATCATTTTCAGTTCATCAAGAATATCAATTCTCATAATGTAAATATCATTTAAATCTTTTGAAAGAATAACTTTCACAATTCCACTTTCAAATCACTTCACCATTCACCATAGACACTAGAAAACACACACACACTGAGAGATCCTATAACTAACATAAACCATGTGAGTTACATGGAGTCCAACGTACAACCCACATTGGGGAGAGCCATCCTATCCTTGCCATCGGAGTAGGACTATCGATATCAAATCCACACAAACTAGTGATCACTATATAAATCAGCCTCAGGCTCACTCCTACGGGGGAACGTAGTTCTAGGGAAGTAAGGTCATTTTATACCTCCCACTCGGTGCTAAAGATTTCTCTCGAACTTAGCTCAGATCATTTCAAAGACAATCTACAATAAAATAATTTTAGTAATATATAAATATACATCGGGAGCCATCATGCTTCCCATCTATCAAAATCAACCATGTTGTGGATTTCTTTCACACTCGAGTTCAAAATAACTCCATTAAGACCAAAAGGTCAAATCGTTCAAAATATCTCAAATATTCAACATCAACGTGCTTATAACACACAGGTTCATGCTTCAAATTCGTAAAAGTCAAATAAAAATCATGCCTTTGTAAAGAAAATTACTTTTGGGCACAAGAATGACAGAGAGTTCTTGTTGAAAAACCCCACATACCTTGAATGATGAACTTTACATCGATACTCATTTTTTAGATGTTAATCGTGCCTTTGAATGATGGTTCTTCAAGTTCTTGAACTCGAAACTTGAAATCTTGAATAAATTTGCAGAATTAATAGTGAACTTTGGAGGTTCTTGAAGTTGGATGTAGGAGATTAGGGTTTTCTTTTTGAGCGAATTAGATGAAATATAACATATAATGCTTCTAATAGGATTTAGTATAGGGTTTGGACGAATTTTGGGTGAGGGGCAATGACCAAAACGTCCCTAAAAATCAAATAATTCTCGAATCTGTCCTTTTGGTAGGCTGTTTTGATAGTCTAAAGTAGATCAACCATAACGTTTTACTCTGATATCCAAATTGGATGAAACCAATTTCATTAGAAAGAGGACTCTCATATATTTCTGTTGATCTATAGTATCTCACCCAGATCATTGTGTATGAGGAGTTATGTTCGTTTGAAGTTGACCCAAAAATTCACTTTTGATAGGCTGAAGTAGATCGACCATAACTTTTTACTCAGATAGGAAAGAGGACTCGCAGAGATTTCTGTTGATATATAGTAGATCACCCAGATCATTATGTACAAGGAGTTATGATCATTTAAAGTTGGAGCAAAAATACGCCAGGCCTCAGTACTTTTTTCTGCACATTTTACTGTTCACTATTATTCACAGTTCGATCGGAATGTTCATAACTCATCGCTCGAGTATCCGTTTTGGATGATCCACATATCGTTGGAAAGCGTATTCGATACTCTACGCAATGGTGGGTCATAATATAAGATATTCCACCTGGAAAAATTTATAATTCATTCTAGAAGATAGAATCCAACACGTTTACGCACAAAATTTCAACAAAAAATTTCCTAGGGTATTACATCATCCCCCCTTGGAAACATTCATCCTCGAATGACGCCAGACATGCCAAGATTAGATAGGGAATAGTGTATACAGCTGAAACCATTCGTTAGAGTCATCACCACATCGTTTCTCACTCCGAATGCAACATAAAATGCATAAATTCAATTGAGAACATGTTTTAAGATTAATTACTAATTAAAATCAACTTTGAGCATATCATCATTAACTAATGACGCATCTAATTAATTTTCAGGAGATAGAAAAAAGCAATTGGCACATTGCACGCAATGTCCTTAGATTTGTGTTATGCTAAATTATGACATCCCAAAGTCAAATTCTCCCAGAAATAGTTTTCTCCAAGATGAATTCACTTGCAACACTGTTTTACCCTCCGGTGAAAGATGTACTTTTTACAACACAGACATTCTCTTTGCTCATATTACCGAGCACCATAAGAATCAATTCTATAAAATATGTTTGTGTGGAAAAGGAGCTAAAACAAAAGAAGATTATGTAGCCCACAAAAGCCAAAAAAAATCATTTTTGTTTTCTAAATGTCTCACCCTCTAATTCCGCTAGAAAAAAGTTTCTTTGGCAAAAAAAAAACTTTGACCGTGGTATTCTTGATCCACTAAGGTATCACACCAAGAAAGTGTGATACAATTAATCCCTTAAATCTTCATCAACGTAATCGTACCACACTTTTTGACGTCATACCTTAGTGAATCAATAATACCACAGTCAAAGTTCTTTTTATGCCAAAGAAACTTTTTTCTAGTAGTTTTAGAGGGTAAGACATTTAGAATACAAAAATAATTTTTTTGACTTTCATGAGCTATATAATCTTCTTTCGTTTTAGCCCCTTTTCCACACAAACATATTTTATAAAATTGATTCTTTTGGTGCTCGATAATATGAGCAAAGAGAATGTCTGCGTTGTAAAAAATACATCTTTTGCCAGAGGGTAAAACAGCGTTGTAAGTGAATTCATCTTGGAGAAAACTATTTCTGGGAGAGAGTTTGACTTTGGGATGTCATAATTTAGCATAACACAAATCTAAGGACATTGCGTGTAACGAGCCAATTGTTTTTTTCTATCTCTTAAAAATTAATTAGATGCATCATTAGTTAATGATGATATGCTCAAAGTTGATTTTAATTAGTAATTAATCTTAAAACATGTTCTCTATTTGCCCAAATAGATTGATTAGTCAATCGAAATCAGGTTTGCCTAACTGAGTCACATAGCAAGTAGGAACACATAAAACTTAGGTTACATTTGCCTAAACTATTCAAAGATCACATAAGTCCACATCCCCCGAGCAATCCCCAAATTATTATCACAATAATAATGTTTGTACAATACAAATGAACAAAGAAGAGGCTATTAAACTAGGAAAGAAGAAAGAAAATAAAATAAAGGACCCCTTCCAAGTTCGAGCGACTCTTCAATAATCACGACCTATCAAACGTAAAGCAACAACATGGCAAACACAGAGGCAAATGAAGATTCTATGGCATGATGTTACACACAACATGACCAAACAATGACATGGTAGTAAGCATAACACAGAAGAGTCCCTACAAACATGCTTTCTATCACGTTAAAGCATCCAATGAACAAATAAGTAATTAAATTACATCGTTCACTCATGGGTGAGCAGCAATAAGAAATAATAAAAATAATAAGGCCAAGCGCTTATAAGAATAATATGCAGGGTGCTTCTTGTAAGCCTCGAAGAAAACCAAAGCACTCTTAAAATATATAATTGTCTTCTGTCTGTTAAGTGAGAAGAGAGGTGGTTTATACAGTGGAGGGGGTCACAATGATAACCATGATGAAAGGAAAAAATATTTTTTTCCTCAATCAAAGGGATTTTCCTTAAATATAAGGATTGCCAGGTAAAATCAATCAAACAAACATAAGGAAAGAAAAATCAATCAACATGTGAATTAGCCGAAATACAATAGAAGAGGAAAGAACAAAGAAAATCAATTATTCAAATTATAACTAATAAAATCAGAGTTTTACCAGAAAAGAGGAAAGAACAAAGAAAATCAATTATTCAAATTATTACCAATAAAATCAGAGTTTACCATAATTATCAACAATAGAGTAGTCTCAATACCATGAAAATATCGATTAACAATCAATCCTTCCTTGAATTTATCAATCAAAATAAATAAAACAGCATAGGCTTACCATGAATAAAAGGATAACATGGATAGGGGCAATCACAATTATTTCCAAAATCAATAATTGAACTAAAATTAGGCAGCAATCAGTTCAAATTGCCATATAACACCATCATAAGTTCAAAAGACAGAAGCACACAACCCAAAATCATTGAGGTTCGCAAAAACTCATTTAGGATGGAGTATCCTTAATTTGTAATTTTGCACTAGTTCATTCAACAATGTAGCACAAGCTTCACAAATCAGAAATCAAGTAACGAAATCAGGGTTAATTCAAATCAGTGAAATTTGGGGCTTTTCATATGAACACATAATTAAACAAATTAAATCAAAATTCAAAGTCAGATATCACAAATTTAAATCCAAGGGATTAATTAAGGCAATTTGCACCCAAAGAAAACAAAGTACATGCAAATTAAATCAAAGAAAACAAACATGCAATTAAAGGATTGAGGGATCAAGCCGTATAATAGTTGGGTTCAGACCTCACCGGTTCTCAATTTCAACGAGAACGTGACCGGTGAGAAAAGGGGAGGCTCAATCGCAGCTGGGGGATGGGCTGTACTGGAGGCGGCCACGGCGATGGCGGAGCGGATGGACTCGCATGCGTTGGGGGTGTCGGCTAACTTAGTTGCTTCGTTGAGACATTTCGCCGGCGAAGCCGGCTGTAGCCGCTGATTCGCCGGTGCGATAAAGACGCTGGACGGGGTGGGTGGCCGGAAGGACCGTTGGTTGGTCGCCATTGTTGTCGTTGCTACAGCGGCTGGCAACAAGGAGGGTTGTTGGCTATGGGTTTGTCGGAGAAGAGGGTGAGGCAGCGAAGGAGGAGAGAGGGGAGAGGGAAACCGGCAGTGGACAGCGGCGAAGTCATCCCTAGCAGTTATGGAGTTTTGATAGCTTTGGGGTAGATGAAGAGAGAGAGAGGGGGGGTAAGCGGCTGTTGTTGTGAGAAATGGTTAGGGTTTGGGTTTTGATTGTTTTTAAAAGGAAAGGAAAGAAAGCAGATCAAATCTCAGTCGTTAAATTAACTTTAATTAATGGATGGGATTTAAGATTATGTGGAGTTAGAATGTGCTAGGATCCTAAGAAATTAGGTTGAAATTATAAATTGAATAAATAAAGGTTAGAATTTAAATAAATTAGGCAACATAAATAAAAATCGACTGTTATTTAAATAATAGTAGAAATAATAATAGTAAAGCTAATAATAGTAGATAATATAGATACATAATTTTATCTATTCAAAAATTAATTTCCTACTTATTTATCTCATTATCCCATACTCCATGTGTTCCCCACCTGCTCTATTCTCACCAAACATTCCCGCCTCATCCCTTTTTCCTTTTATCATTATACCCACTCACAAAAAACACAAAGACATATCATCACACATATACCTGACTATTTTTCCAAAAAGAACGAACATTCATTCTCACACCTCACTGGAAAGGGGAATAAGGGGTCATTGGATTTTCCATTTTTTGACAATTCCCATTTTTTATATTCATCACACACACTACTCTTCTGGAATTTCACTCACAGAACAAGAATATACCCAACAACATAGCAAACACTCAGAGACCACATAATTTTTATAGAAAAATAACAAAAAATAATAGACTTCAAGGGCCTATTTCATGTCATCTTATCTAATGTTATTTTTGTTTATGATTTTCTTCTATAATAGTTTATTGTCTTATTCTACTTTTTAATATAATTATCGAATCTACGGTAGTGGGTGGGGGTTCCAACACTGTGCTGCCCCTGAATCTTATTGGCTTGTTGCTCGTTGTTTAGCATTTGCTTTGTGATAAGTTCTGAAGAATAATATTGTAACTCTTGGTGATAACAGTAAACTTTTGGTCTCGTGATTTTTTACTTTTCACATCGAAGAATTTTTATGTAAATTTGGTGTCTCATGTGACTGATTTTATTCTTGTCTTGTCATATTTATTTTGATTGATATACTTATTGTCTTATTATCATTATACTTGGGTTTGTTTGTTTCTCCTAATTCAAATTGAAAAGAAAAGAAAAATTTCAACTTGGACATTCTTCCGATCCGTTGCTATTTTGTCTTGCATTCTTGTTAATTCCTTGTCTTTCCCAACATATTCATGATAAAAAAAACTTATTAGCATCCAATGTTTACACCAAAGTCATGCATATAACTGAAACTTATATTTTGTTTCCCTCTTTTATCTTGAGGATATTAAAATAGTACAAGTAATTTACATGTCAAACGCCACAATAGGTTTTGAGAGCACAATCGAGTCTTCTGTTTTCCTCTTTGCTAAAGAAATGAAGATAATCAAGATGGTTGAATGATTTGAATACTAACACATTGTTTGGATGGTGGTTTCTCATGGTAAGGTATGGTATGGTATGGTATGGTATGGTTATTAGGAGAACCATGTTTGTTTTAATTATTTCTTAAAATATATGATATGGTATGATTTAATTTCATGGTTTGAAAATCATCACTTTATGTAACCACTAATTTGGTGGTATTCCATGGTTTCCTTATTTTTTTTCTAATTATATTCTTATTTAATATTATGTAATATTATTTTATCCTTGACCCTATATTATTTAACTCCCCCTCCTACCCCACCAGTCCCCACCCCCCACCTCCACCCCCAAAAGAAATATTTTTAAAAAAAAAAAATTAAAAAAAAATAATCTTTATTCTTATCCCCACCCACTACCTCCAGCCTATTTTTTAAAAATTTATTTTGAAAAAAAATTCAAAACTTTTTCTTATCCCAACCTCACCCACCCCTACCCCTCCCTACCCCACCCCCACGTACCAACACCAATTTTTTTTCAAAAAAAAATTCTTACTCACCCCCTCCCCCACTCCATTACCCCCACCATCAAAATATTTTTTTTAAGAAAATCATAATTTTTCTCATCCCACCCCCTTATCCTATTCGTTCTCATTGTTTTGTGTTAAATATATACAAATATTTTTAGAAAATATTTTTCTATTTGTGCAACGAACACCAGAAAAGAAGTAAGACATAATTTATTTTCCTAAATTTTTTGGGGGGATTTCATACCGAATACATACACCCGTAGCATACACAAAATATGCATTCAAATTTTGTATTTGTAGTTGATGGTCACGTCTTATAACACCAAAAGGAAATGAAATTTGATACTATAAAAAATGAATCCGATTACATTTAGTTTGATCTACTCTTTTATTGATTTTGTTAGAGTTTACATGAATTTTAACAACTTTATATATTTACATGGCATAATTTATGCTAAATTAATAAGAAGAAAAATATTTTATTTATAATTATTGATAAATTTAACATTTATTATAATTAAGGGCATTTTAGTAAACTTACCAATTACGATGCAATACCATCCATCAAATCAAATAATAAAACTGTTATTAAACAACAGTGAACGATACAGCCCACTCAAACATTGTATTATATTGTACTGTACAATATCATACCATACAATACCATACATTATGAAACCATCACAAACCACCGTCCAAACAAACACTAAAGGGTGCTCTTCATCAACCATCTCTTTTGGTGTTTCAACTATAAATGAATCTTCCATAAAAGAAAATTGTGCAATGGAGTATCTTGCTCCTTTCTCTTCCTTTATCACTCTATGATGTGGAGCTTTTATCCTGTTATTGCTCCATGCCTATATCCAACCAATATATTATTAATATCAAATATAAAAATAAAAAATTTTATATACACTAAAATCATAAGAATTATATTTTTCTGTTGTATGTGTTGGGTTTGAAACGAAGAGGGTGTCATGCAGAAGTTAATAGTTGTAAATTATTTGAAACGATAAATAAGATGACAAAGAAAAAATACCAAAACATAATATTATTCGGTTAATTGATCTACATATTAAAAACCTAAATAAAAAAAAAGCTTAAAATCAATTGGGAGAAATCTCCCCCTAAACAAAAATCTTAAAATACTACATTGTGGATGTTATTATGTTATTGTATGAGAAGGGAGTGTCACACCCCTTTTTCACGTACTCCAAAAAATGATAGGATATTTTAAGTTTGAAAGGGTTTTATTATTTAAGTGACAAGAAATGAAAAAAAAAATCGGAAAAGAATTATTTATATTTTTTTACTCAGAGTCGCCACTTGGCATAATCTGGTGTGCCAAGTCACCATTAGAAAAATCCTTTTCAAAATCATATGACCCTTTAAACTGGTTTGCGAACAGAGACTCCGGCTAAGGAATTCTGTTGACCGAGGGGAAGGTGTTAGGCGCCCCTCAATCCCGTGGTTCAACCACGGTCGCTTGGTAGAGTGTATCGACTATTTTGGCATTACGAAATGTATAAACCACACAAAAGCACGTAAAATAATCAAACAATAAACAAAATAAAACAATCTAAAAATGTAAAGTCCAGTCTAATTATACAGTCCAAAAATAAATAATGCGGAAATATAAATCTATTCTGCCCTAGACTAATCCTATACTACCCTCTACCGCTTCACCCGACGCCTCGGGCCTTCACCACGAATATCTTCCAAATACAAAATACTTCGGGGCATTCCCCGGTGAATAAATACATATGACCTCAGGGCATTCCCCAGCCAAATGAGTATAATTTTTCAACGTGAGAAAACCAAACCATTCACCCAAATTTCAAATATTCAACAAAATTTCAAACATTCAACAAAACCCTGAATTCTAAATTTTGCCTACCCAACCTACGTTTGCCTATCCAATTCGATGGCATTTACATTCAAACACAATAAATTAAAATTTGTCCGAATCTAACATTTTCATCAATTTTTCATTTTCAACCCCCAACTTATTTTTATCAATCCATTAAAACATGGTCAAGTTCTTTCCTCAAACCTTCAAAAATGAATCACCAAACGTCATGATCATAACATCAACATCAACAAAAATCCAACAAAAGCATAATCCCATCACACATAATCACAACCAGTTCAAAATAATCAAGATAAAAAAAATGAGCTAGAGAAATGGACCTTCACGAAATTCGTTCTTGTCGGTAATAATAAAGAAATCCGGAGCCGAAAACTCGTGTAGGAGACCTCAACAGCGACAAAGCACCAACGACAAGCCAACTCGATGCAAATTTCGAACTCGTAGTCCGATTGAAAATCCAATTTCTGAACAAAAATGACGATGAAATATCAAACCGAACGGAGTCAATCTTGTGAAGAAATGAAAGGTACCCGTATTGAATTCCAAAAGAGTCAACCCATATCTAAATCGCTAGAACTAACACTATTTTTGGTGGTTTTAGGGCTTAACCGACCCGATGGCGCACAAAACCCAACTCCGGCGACCCTTTTAACACCTCTCAATCAGTTTTGGTGAGCTCAAGGACAAATCCGGTGATCTTAGGCCGAGAAACGACAAACCCGGGCAGCTTGCAGTGAGAATTCGCCAGAAAACCTCAAGCAAAACTGACCAAACCTTGCTCCAAACTCTCTTCATCCTCTCAATTTACCCTCACTGTTCTCTACTCTCTCTCTTTGCTACCCTCTCTCAATCTACTCTATTCTCGCCATCTCACTGTGTGCGTGAGTATGAGAGCAAGTTGTGCGTCTTCTGTGTGTATATTATTTTCTATCGGAGTGATAGTGAGTTGGACGTCAATGGCAGTGTGGCTGTGAGAGGGTATTTTTTGGGTGTAGCTGTGAAGAAGAAAAGAAAATTGGAATGTTCTCTGTGTGTGTATGTGAAATTTTTTTTTTATTTCGTCCAAATCCCCTCTTTGTTGTGTATTCTTGGTGATTGTATATTGTTGTTGGTGAGATTGAAATTCTAAGGTGAGTGAGTGTGAGTGTAGGTGGGGTCACGTGGGGTAGGGGGTAGTGGTGAGGTGGGGTAAAGTTTGTTAGGATAGGGTAGGTAGGTGTTGTTTTTTAATTGGGTGGATTGTTAGAATATTAGGATAAAACAAAATTAGTTAGGGGGTTGTTATTTTTGTCATTTTGTGGAGGGATTATCACATGGGTGAGGGTACACGGTAGGATAAGGCAAAATTGGGTAAAACGTCATCGGGGAGGGACGAAATTAGGTGTCTACAGGGAGAATCTTCACTCTTCTATTTATAGAGTTCCAAAACTTTTCCTCTTAAAAAGAAGTTAGCCAAATATAAAAATTATTAGTATATGTTCTGGCCAATTGACCTACATATTATAAAACCTAATATTTAAAAAAACACAAAAACTAATGAGAGAAGATCTCCTCCTAATCAAAACTCTTAAACGATTACATTTTGGATGCTATTGTGTTAGGGTATGAGAAGAGGGGTCTTCTTTATATAGAGTTTCAAAACTTTTCCTCTTAGAAAGAGGTTAGCCAAATATGAAAAAGTTTTATATTTTTCTTTCAAAAAAAGTAAAAATAATTATGGAATTACTTTTCTTTTTCTTTTAAGAAAATAAAACTTGAATTTGATAAGAAAATCAGGGCAAAAACTCTAATATAGTATGTATATATACTAGGTTACTTATAGATCTTATTTTCATGTTGATAATTATTTCACAAATTATGTGATGTTCTTGTTTATAAATATTACTTAAAAAAGCACTTTTACACCGAGGTGAAATTAAGATTTGAATTTATGAATTCTAAATTCTATAATAACCACATCGGTGACTTTTTAATATAAATACCAAACTTGAATTAAAATTACTTGAGTCATGTGTTGGTTTCTAGCTCCGCTGCTGCTTTTACATTCTATGTAAAGGAGATAAACTTCTAATAATCTATTGACACGTGATGTATTTATATATAACTTTTATTTGTTCAATTTATGTGTTTTAATTTTTTTTCTAAAATATCACTCCTCATATTTAGTTTCTCTTTAAATTCCAATAATTCCATTTTGCCCCTTAGAGATAATCATTTGTAGGATTGTAAACAATTGTTTAGGACCACAAGATATAAAAGAATATTTTTGATATTATATTTATAATTCATATCTCAACCTTACTTTTAAAAATTTCTTAATAATTAGTTAAATGGAAAATGATCAAAAATAACCTTCAACTATAGGAAATGGTTCAAAAATACCTTCCATCCACCTATTAGGTCAAAAACACCCTTCCATTCACTTTTTTGACTCACTTATACCCTTAAAACTAACAACCCCTTCTTTATTTTATTTTAAAAAATATTATTTATTACGTGTCATTATCTTATTGATTGAAGTGAAAATCATATGCCACCGAGTTGATGACATGGCAAACAAAAACAACTAAAAACTACATGTCAACAAATAAAAATAAAACTTTAAGAAAATTCTTCAAGTATACTGCTATGCAGACAGGGTTGCTCCGTTGCAGAGTCAACTGCACTTTCAACAAACTACAATTGTTCATCCAAGAAATTAGAATTGCGCAGTAGATAATAACATACCATTAAGACAACATTAAAATATAATTTCAAAAACTACTAGACATTAATTTGGATATAATTTCTCAAAGCTTAACAATTGACTTAGATCCGACAAGACAACTCATATATTTCGTATTCGAATGAACAACAATAAAAAAATAGCACGATGCTGCTCTTCAATACATTTCCAACTAGAGTAAAGTAAACAACAAATCTAAGCAAAACTACATAAAGTTTATTAATGTGTTCATCAAGGCTGTCGTTGAGCATCTATGTAACCAGCATCAACGAGAACCTTCTCCCTTTTCTCCAACTCAACATCCTCATCCACCATCATCTTCACCAGTTCTTTAAATTCGACTTTCGGCTTCCATCCCAAAACCTTCCCCGCCTTGCTCGAATCTCTCTTCAAATTATCTACTTCTACAGGCCTAAAATACCTCATATCGATCACCACATGATCCGACCAATTCAGTCCAACATAATCAAATGCCACCTCCAAAAACTCCAACATAAACAAAGTTTGAATTGAAATTGATAGTAAATTTTATGGCGCATTCTCTATTTTTGATTTCTTTTCCTTTCTTTAATCCACGTACTCTATGATTCTTAATTAAGATTTTATTTTTATTTGCTAACATGTAAGGTTTAGTTGTTTTTCGTTTGCCATGTCGTCAGCTTGGTGGAATGTGATTTTCATTTCACCCAATAAGAAACTGACACTTAATAAATACTTTTTAAAAAAATAAAATAAAGAAGGGGTTGTTAGTTTCAAGGGTATAAGTGAGCCAAAAAGGTGGATGGAAGGATATTTTTGGCCCAATGGATGAATGGAGGGTATTTTTGAGTCATTTCTTATAGTTGAAGGGTATTTTTGGCCCTTTTCCGTTAGTTAAATTAAAACACATAAAATGAAATGAGATACCATGATTGCATCGCCGGTCATGACGACAACGGAGGAAGGGGGAAGCTCAACTCCGAACCACCGACCATCCTTCCCTTTGATCTCCAAACCATTAACTTGATTTTGATGGATTGTTGACATAAAACTTTCGTCTGTATGAGCAACAAATCCCAGTTTTGCTTCTTCTGCTTGGGCTGCTCTATATTTCATTACTCTTGCTGAATAATTCACTGATTTGACGTGTGTTTCATAGTATTTCTCTACACCATTGCTCTCAAAAACCATTTTCACTACCATTTCTTCTAGTTCTGCTGCTGCTTTCGAGTATGCTAGGAAAGCTTGGCTAACAAAATGAACAGAGAAAAACAAATAGAATTATGGATTAGTGAGTTCTGAATATACTAAAATTTGGAACGATATGCCGAAAATATCAAAAGTTAGTTCAACAGGTGAGAATCGTCTAAGATTATATAAGGAGATAGTCATCCCACCTGCTGATGCAAAAAATAATAGTTAATTAAGTGTTTCAATTACAGATTCGATCGAAGTCAATAATTTTGGTCCAAGTTGTTTGTTTGTAATAAAAGATTTATTGAATATACAAGATTATTACTAATTTAAAACCCATAACTTTTAAGACTAGGATCTAAAACCCATAACTCAAATTTTAGCTCCACCTCACATGTCTAGGTCTAATAACTAGAGCGCGGACAAGATAATATGGATCCAACATCGAGTGAAACAAGAATTGGGTTGCCCTGATTATGACGTCATGATTAAAAAACATAAAATTGCGCCTAATTAAACCCCAACAACAACTAGCTTAAAGCGTGAAATTGGTGAAATTTTGTATTCCTTCGAGTGTATTAGCATTATCAATGCCCATACTCTCTCCTAAAGAGGAATAAATGGGATTTGGCCAACATAACCATACAAAGGTTTGCTAGACTTATTTTGGACTTTTTTCTGAGTGGGAAGATCAAACAACTCCTTTAATGCTTGAAAAACATCATCATGAATCTTTGATGAAATTTTATCATACAATGCTACGAAACAACCATACTCTTCAAGAGCACAAACAGCTTCTTTACGTGCTTTGGACCATGAATTTGTGCCTGGTTCCAAATTCTCCATTGTGAAATCAATAATGGGCAGTTTGTGGGAAACTGTTAGAGAAGCCATCGATTTTTTAGTATTGTCTCTTTAATTTCTTGAAATTGATGTGTATATGTGTGTGTTACACAATATATGTGAGAAACATCTTATTTTCCACCTCTCTTATATAATGGTTTATTAATGGACTTGCTGAATACTCACTCCGCTCCTTTGTAGTTGTGACGCCTCATTTTAGCAAAGTGGGTTCACTATTTTTTAAAGCAAAATTAAATTAGATTAATTTAGTATTTTAAATAATAATTTAGATATTCTTAAATTATATGAAAAGTATTTTAAATTATACTTTTTTTAATATCAAAATGATGAAAAATTACATTTTGAATGAACTAAGAAATGACCCAATTTTTAGCTTCTTCTTAACCCGAACAACAATCGTCGGGAAAGCAAGTTATCTCTACAAGAGAATCGTAAAACGAATGGTGAGAGGAAAGAGAAAGTTAGTTAATAGCGATATATTAGAAAACGAATATCAATTTAAAATTGATATATTTGGTAATTTGTTTCTTAATTACTCTCTCTGATATTTCTTGATTTTAAGTATTTTGTAAGATAAAAAAGCTATAAATAGGGAGGTAGAGTTATGTATATAAATTATAGAGAGAGAAATTGTAAAAATTTGGATTGGTTTTTTCAATCTGAGTGGATATACTCTTTATGGTGGGGGTATGATAATTCTTAAATTTAGGATTATGATTGTCAGTAGCAGACAATGTGAAAATTGCAGTTATACATGGTTGGTCGAGTTTAGAGTCAGGTGGAGAACTGATTTTGGTATGTGTAGCTGGATAACTATAAAGGGCCAACGGATTGCATTTTCTTCTCTTCAAAAGGTGGAGATTTGTTGAAGTTGTTTTTTTGAAGAAAGAAAAGTCATTTGCCTCTCACATCAAAAATTTATTTTGTTTGGGAGGAGGTTGAGAGTTATAAATAAACTTCACCTCCTTCATTGTTTGTACACACAAAAATTTTTATTTCCTTGTTTACTATTAAAGAGGTTAGAGATAATTTTCTTGGAGATCTCTTTGAGAATAATATTTTAGCAAGTGAGGGTGTGTGAGAAAAATATTGTGTATTGTATGGTGTAATAATTTTCATATAGTGAATATTTTTCTGAGAGACCCGTGATTTTTCTCCAATTGGGGAGTTTTCCACGTTAAATCTGTGTATTGTTATTCTCTTTAATTTCTCTGTTATTTTTTACTTGAAAGCAGTCCGAAAGGGGTGGGAAAAATAGTCGATTTTCCCAACAGTACCTTCAGCCAGGGAGCTTCCACTAAAGTCAAGGTCCAAGGACATGCTTTCTAAAGTGTCATTAACCACCCTGAATAAACCAAACCGAAATAAAATGACAAGTTTGAAAGAAAAAAAAAATTAGTAGACAAGGTCAATGTTTAACCAACTAAAAAGGTAGGATTTATGAAAGAAACAAAATTTGAAAGTTACTCGTACCCAAGATGGTAGCCAAACAAGAATGACGAAATAATTGCCGCCAGTATATGCGGCAATGGGCGCTTCCATGAGGGGTTTCCAATTTCTTTCCACACACCATTTTCTGGACTACCTAAAAACACATAAGAAAGAATCAAAAATCAAATTCATACAAAAATATATCCTTTTATGTTATTCCTCCGTTTCATTTTTTTTGTCTTCTTTTGATTTGACACAAAATTTAAGAAAGTAAAGAAAACTTTTGATTCTTGTGATCCTGAACTAAAAATATCTAGAATGTACCAAAATGTGTTTAATCTTGTGGTCTAAAAAGGAAAAGATGCATTCTATTTTAGACTGCTAAAAATGAAAGTAGAACAAAAAAATTAAATGGAAGTAGTGTGTCCTATGGATGTCTCTAAGTTGATTGGAGGAATATATTACTATTTTATTGGAAAATGGAGACATCCTTCAACCAAGTTGGCAAAATTTTATTTCTCTATTTGAGCTCATAAGAATCTGACAGTAGCTTTTCAGAAAGAAAGCTCATAAAAATACATATGGTATGATTTCATTATTTGGAACAAGAGAGAGAGAAATAGATCTTAAACTTGACTCATAATTTAAAAAGCACACATCTTGTGAGCACCCTTTGAACCCCATATAAATTTGGGGCAAACTTAACATGATCCTTTCTACTCCTACAATATAATACATATCCAAAAAAAGTAAAAATTGTACGCAAGTGGCATAGCCACAGCCCACATGTAGTGTAGGGTGAGCAGTTGAACACACTTCATCAAAAAATTATACTATGAATATTATACAAGTATATAGATCAAAAATTATTTCTCATAAGTATATATGCTGTGATTCTAAATCTTGGATCCGTCCCGCAAATAAAAAGAAAAGAGTGTAAAGGATACCTATATTCTCTTGTCTATCTTCATAATCAGTACACTGGTCTTTAGTTGATGCACGTTTGTAGATGGAGTAAGCATCTGCAAGACGACCACCTCTCATACTGGAAATGTGATCGATCTATGCTGATGTAACAAATATCCAAATCATATATATACACACGCCAACCTGCAGTGCCCAGATCCATTGGTATGTATAAAAACGATTAGCAATATGTAAATGAAGCAAAAACCCAGATCTGATTCAACACTCAAAAAAATGCCAAATTTCAAGAATCGTAACCGACAATTCAATACTAAAAAAAAAAAATTAAAAAAAAATCTAATCTTACAAATCAAAAATGGGAAAATAAAAATACAAAATCTTTTACGTTTTCAAGTGAAACTAAATTTGTTAGCATTACATATAAGCAGAGTGAGTCAGTGTGTGTATGTGTGTGTGAGTACTTGTTAATTACCTCCTGAAAAGTGTTGCAGAGCGCAATAATCAGAATAAAAGGCAGAAAATGCAGCTAAAAATAGAGTGGCTGGTTATTGGCATTTGACAGTTGAAGTATTATTAGAAAGTTGAAAAGGAAAACGTGTAGATGCAAAAGGGTGGCTAACGTGTTTTCATTTGTAAGCAAAGAAAGAAAGTACATAATGCACATGCATTAGCGGTGGTACTATGGAAGGAAGGCAGAAGAAAACAGAGATGATGACACGTAAACATTTACGAACTCTGTGAGAGCTCTGAGATTAACACCTGGTCCAAACATCTACATACTCTACGAGAGCTCTGAGGTTAACACCTGGTCCAATCTTTGTTGCTTTTTCCTGCTTTGTTTTTTATGCTTTTGGGTGTCATCCTGTCATGTTCTGACACATCATCCTTTGCAATCTAGTACTTTCTTTCATTTATGAAACGTTAAACACTTTTACTTTTATCAAAATAAAATAAAATGAAACACTTCAACTATTACCACATAATTGTGTGTAACTTTTTTTTAATCTCACAAAAAAATTATCTCAAAAAATTTATGACTATAATAGTGTAAGATTTATGATTGAAAAATGTTGTCGTATAAGATTTAGATCCATTTGTTTGTGAGATTCTAAAAAACATCCCACAACTTATATTTAACTTTGAAACTTAAAAAATTTGTGTTTTTCTAAACTTTGAGTAGTGATTTATGAGATCTTTCTGTTTGAATGGATTTTAGTTGAAATTTTCTTTAAAAAAATTGTGAGTGAAACTGAATGTTCCTTCAAAAACAGGTTCGAACCAATTTTGAAACTTGAGAATGAAAACAGCTTTTTTTTGAAAAAAAAAATTGGTTCAAAATCTATAGCTAAATAAATATTTACAGATAAAATTTTAAATCTAAATATATGGCTAAAGGCCGGCTAAGACGCACAATGGAGTTATGTGATGTTTTATGCCGGACGCCAAGTTTATTTTTTTTTCTAATACAATCTTCACAACTCATTTACGCAATTTACGACCAAATGGAAAGAGGCATTAACAAATCAGTAATGCTAAATTATTGATTAAGTAACCTAAACAATCTAAATCTTATTACGTGTGAGACTCAAATAAAAACTTCGCGCCATATATGACTAATCAATTCCAACTAAAAATTTTGGAAACTTATTCTCTTGCAGGCGTTGAGCAGTGGAACTACTTGTTGATTTCTGTTCTTTTCTTGATTTTTCTAGTGTCTTGTTATATTCTCTTCTTTGGATCCATCCACAGAGAGACGCGGCTACGGAATCATCACCGTGAAATTTGGAAGAAAACATATAGAACTCTTCCTTTAAGATTCAATTAATCAGAAAATTCGACCTTTGTTACTCAAGGTGCATAAATCCCGACCAAGAAGAAAGTTCACATAGCCAGCCATTTTTCTCCTGATACGGTACTTGTTGGGTCTCCTTTCTTGAACTTGGGGAACAAATGAAAACAGTTTATCAAGCTTAATAAAGCAATACGCCCCCGTTAAAAGAATATGCTATACAACAACTCACTCTTAAAAGTTACAACAGAAAACCTGTAAAAGGCAAGTTCCTCTATAGATTTATAATAAACCGGTGACAAAAGAATTATCGTGTCCAAAATCAATGTGAATACACCACATTCACTGCAGTACCCTACATGCCGCAACAGACCAGAACAAGCCATACATCAACGGATCAGCTCTGTCAGGTGGTACTCATTGATGAGCTAAGCACCTGGATCTGCAAAAGTATTGAGAATTCTAAACACGGATTTCCAGTAATCGCAAAGGAAAGGATTGAGCTAAATAATTGAGCAATGCTATACAAGATTCACGAGCATATTTACTTGCTCTCTGTACATCTCCTTCATATCAATGATATCGGCACGGAGTTCTTCCAACTATCACAAAGACAAGTCCAGTGAATAAGAGATGCAAGCAACACTAAGGATAACGATCAATACTTCACTGTGGATATAGATTAAATTTCAAATGGACAGCTGATCTATAAATAACACAAATAAGGGATACTTGACCAGTTGCATTCCTATGTGATTAAACTCCCTTTGGACAACTGCACATTGCAGTACAGCCAAAAAACTATTGCCAAGTATTGCCAAATTCAGGAATGATGGAATAACATCGAACAACCAGAAATGAAGATTAAATTAACCTAACTTAAGATGATCAAGCCGACATCAGCACAGCCCATAATCTGTATCATACTTCTATTATTTAAAGAAATTTCATTGCTATCTAAAGTGTGATGGTTTGTAAATGGAGGGTTTCGCTTGGGCCTTGGCTAGAGGAGCAAGAATATGTATCAACACATAAATATCCCAAAGACAGAGATGCAAATGTGTCCACTAGGGTGAGTAGAAATGGAACTTTTAGAGTATATAAGACCTGGAGAGTGTGCTAAGCACATTTTCTGATGATAAGAGTAAATATAGCATATATGGCAGTAGATGCAACTTGTGGATTGTGCTAAACTGGAGGAGAAAAGGGCACTTCAGCAATTTGGGGCAGCTTTATTTGGTACAAAAAGGAACTTCATAAAAAAAAGTCGGTGAAACAGAAAGATGTAGTCTATTCTTTACAATGTGGTTCAGAAGATATGTACCTCAGACTCTCTAAAACTGCTGCAGCATCCGTGCTGGATCCTCCGAAAACGCACTACTTTTGGAGAACTCGACAAGCACCGGGCGACATTTTTGAAGAGTACAAACAACATAGAAAGATACGATAATTTCACAAAGAATGATGAAACTGAAAGGGCAGACATCTAACTAGAATGAAGATCCTTTAAAGGGATGAAGAATGATCACCAAACATGGAGAAACTGTCCCTAACAAACAGATGAATTCACTCATCACTACGACGCCAAATAAAGGAAAACAGGTAATTATTTGAAGCCCAAGTGTTTGCCCAATAACTTGCAGAACCAATATTTAATTTAATATACATCTTTTTTATATAAGGTATAGTTTAATTTAAAAATCTTAAAAAAATGACATCTTTATTATAAAGGAAAGGAAAATACCCATGTATGCGATGACGCCAATAAAACAGAGTAAGACACTGAAAAGGGACAACAACATCCTAGATTAACTGGGTCTTAATCTGCCCAGTAGTAAGCCTGGAATCAGGGCAAAGCGAGCCCTCTAGTAGTGCAGACTTTAAAGGCAAAGGTAGAGGAAGTACAACTCTTTCTTTTCACCATAAGTCATATTTTAGGTGGCAATTTGCACAGTTTCTCCAAAATACAAGGAGAACCAAAAATGGAACCAGACCTTTCAAACTAAAAGGGAACCGATCGTTTCAGAAATGTTGAAAGGTCAATGCGCAAATTACTCGTCCAAAATGCACAATTCACTATGTTGAGATGATTCATACAATTTATACACTTGATTTACATCACATAGTATTTTGAGGGATTTCAACAAAATTTCTAGAGTTTCCACCTCATGAAATGATTTCCCAAATGAAGATGTTGCTTTTAATGAGTATTACGGAAAAGAAGGGAAGATAAAGTTCCCTTTATAACGCCATTTGAGATCATCAACAAACATAGTTGTCGCAGAGAAAATTTTTGAATTATATAGAAAAAATTAATTTGTACCTCCTCATCACGTTCACCCATCAATTCAAGAGCCGCCGAGTGTCTCCTCCTAAGTGCATCTTAGCTCTGCTCGGATGCCAGGAAGCATGGAAGCTTCTGAACGTAGCTTTTCACACTAAAAAGAAATACAAAAGACGTATTTCTAATAATTCCCTTATCAAAAAAGGAAAAAAAAAAAAAGAAAAAGAAAAAGCAGGGGCAAGCGCTACGGAAAAAAAAAAAAAGATGTTAGAAATCAGGAAAAAGAATTGACCTCTGCAGTCATTTTAACCAGATCCTCAGCAAGGGAGTCACGGATGGCTTCCATAGATGCCTGGAAGAATCAATAAGTTAGTACTAGGGAGCCAAACGGAAAAAACTGGTTGAAACGGAAAAAAGCCTCGCATGAAAACATAGCACTATAAGTTTTAGCTCAAACGGTCAGCCACTAAGATTATAGCTACCACCGAATAAACTTAACAACACACTGTGAAAAGAGGCCAACTAAAACTTCAAAATTCTAACATGAATGCAGATGATATGCGATTAAAAGAATCAGTCAGGAGAATCCATACCAGTCGAGACATATAGGAAGCAAGTTCCCCTTCCTTCTGCCGAAGTGCAGGTGTCATGCTCTTCATGAAGTATGGACTCATATTACCCTCTAATGCATTTCTACGCTCAGATAAATTGTCAGATGAGTCCAAAGATGCTTGCAGAAAATAGCTTTCCTCCATGCTACTCAAGCTGCTAGCACTTGAAAGTCTACGTGTCAAACTTCCTGCAGCTAGGTGATTGTTAAACTCGGAGAAAATAAATGTATGGAGCATCATACTGAAAACTAAATTTGGTATTAATTACCATTTTCAATCCCAGATTTCTGCTTCAATATTGGGCTATGTGTTGAAGTGGTTTTTTTAAGAAAGAAAAGTCCTTTGCCTCCCACATCGAAAATTTACTTTGGTTGGAAGGACGTTGAAAGTTATAAATAAACTCCACCTTCTACATTATTTGGGCACACAAAAAAATATTTATTTTCTTATTTACTATTAAAGATGTTTAAAGATAATTTTCTTGAACATCTCTTTGAGAATAGTATTTTAGGTTTAGGAAGTAAGTGAGGGTGTGTGAGAAAAATATTGTGTATTATATGGTGTAATAATTTTCATATAGTGAATATTTTTCTGGGAGACCCGTGGTTTTTCTTCAATTAGCGTTAAATCTTTGTGTTGTTATTCTCTTTAATTTCTTTGTGTTGTTATTCTCTTTAATTTCTCTGTTATTTTCTGCTTGAAAGCGGTCTAAAAGGGGTGGGAGCGTTAAATCTTTGTGTTGTTATTCTCTTTAATTTCTCTGTTATTTTCTGCTTGAAAGCGGTCTAAAAGGGGTGGGAAAAATAGTCGAGCAACTTTGTCTGATCTTCCACATTAGAAAAAATTTCTGAATTAGAATTATTGTTCTCAAGCAGAAGTTTCGTCCCGATGGAGTAGCAAGTGGAGTTCGATTCTGGTGGAGTTTGCGATTCTGGTGGAGTTACTTTGGGGTACTTGTATATTTGGTAATAGTGGGAATAAGTACAATCTAAAGAGGTTGGCTAAGGAAAGACTTGGTATTTAAGTGTATCCCTTGTGATCCACCTCTCTTTCCTGGAAACTAATTTAGTGGGTACTTTTCATTACTATTGTCCATTTATTAGTTCTGATAAACAAGATGGGAAAAAAATTTGAGATTGAGAAATTTGATGGGAGAATTAATTTGGCTTGTGGCAAGTGCAAGTCAAGGATGTGTTAATCCAATCTGAATTACATAAGGCATTGAAAGGGAGACCAACTAGCGGAAAAGGTGATACGGGTTCAGAAAAATTTGAAAGTAGTAAAGACTCAGAAAAATTCAAAATTAGAGATGAAGAATGGAAAGAGCTAGACATAAAAGCGGCAAGTCAAATTCGCTTGTGTTTAGCCAAAAATGTTCTTGCTAATGTGATGGGATTGTCCACAACAAAGGAGTTGTGGGAGAAACTTAAAGAATTGTACCAAATCAAAAGTATTTCAAATAGGTTATATTTGAAGGAGCAATTTCATAAATTTCAAATGGATGAAAGTACAACTATTTCTGATCATCTAAGTGTCTTGAATGAGATTGTTTTTGAATTGGAATCTAATGGAGTGAAAATTGATGATGAAGACAAAGCACTTCGATTCACTGGTCTCTTCCATCTTCCTACAAGCACATGCAACTCATTTTAATGTATGGGAAGGAAACTGTGATTTTCTCAGAAGTGACAAGCAAATTGATTTCTGAGGAAAAAAGATTGAAGAATAGAGATGAAAATCTTTAGAAGATTCAACTCTTGTTGTTAAAGGAAAATGAAAGCAAAAGAAGAAGGTCATCTGCTGGAATTGTAATCAACCGGAAAATGTTAAGAATAAATGTCCAAATAATGGGGCTAGTTCAGCTGTAATCCCCAAAGAAAATGTTGTCAATGTTGTCTCCCTAGAACAGGGGGATGATATTTCTTTGTAAGAAAGATGAAAATTCTCATGACATGAATGCTACCTTTAGAATTGCAATGGAAGAGAATGTTTAATTAGTAGCTGGTCCACAAGTTTGCACCTAGGCATTGGTTGATAGGTGATGCAAGGTGTGTGGTGGAAAGGATTTCGATGGCTAATGAACTCTCAAGAAATCAACAAAAGGGTTGCACAAGTTATTAGCAGGTTTTTTTTGACATGTGCCGAAAATGAAATTCTTGAAATTGGAAAGTGAATTTCAAGTGAAAATTCTTGGATTAGTTTTTCAATCTGAGTAGATGTACTCTTTATGGTGGGGGTATGATAATTCTTGAATTTAGAATTATGATTGTCAGTAGCATGCAATGTGAAAGTTGCAGTTACACATGGTTGGCCGAGTTTAGAGTCAGATGGAGAACTGATTTTGTTATGTGTAGCTGGACAACTATAAAGGGCCAACGTATTGCATTTTCTTCTCTTCAAAAGGTGGAGATTTGTTGAAGTTGGGTTTTTGAAGAAAGAAAAGTCCTTTGCCTCCCACATCGGAAATTTACTTTGGTTGGGAGAAGGTTGAGAGTTATAAATAAACTCCACCTCCTTCATTGTTTGAACACACAAAAAAATATTTATTTCCTTGTTTACTATTAAAGAGGTTTAGAGATAATTCTCTTGGAGATCTCTTTGAGAATAATATTTTAGGAAGTGAGGATGTATGAGAAAAATATTGTGTATTATATGGTGTAATAATTTTCATATAGTGAATATTTTTTTGGGAGACCCGTGTTTTTTCTCCAATAGGGAGTTTTCCACGTTAAATCTTTGTGTTGTTATTCTCTTTAATTTCTCTGTTATTTTCTACTTGAAAGTAAAACAGTCGATTTTCCAACACTATGATCAGGCACAAAATTAAAAGTACTAGATTCCCTTTCTTGATCCAAACGAGCAGCTTTCTCCCGTTCCAACTCCTGTGAAACATTTGTTGACGACAGACTTAGACATGCATTTCTCGTAAATAAAATAAATGCATCAGTAACAAAGTCACAAGCAATCATATGTTGTCTCCAGGTACTAATCTAGTCTAAACAGATCCCAACAATATATATGTGATAAAGGTTATTGTACCAACATCCTACATAATATTTCTCTTCCCTCGCCATCAGGGTGGACAGGCACAGACTTCTGAATAGGAGAAGAATAGAGTCAAATAATATAAAAAGTTATTGTACATGGATATTAGCTTCACCTGCGGCTCTGACTGTTGGTAATTAAACCGGCAGACTAAGTGATACAATCAGAAAACTTGCGTCCTTGCTTACATAAGAAAAATTCCTAATGTCTTTATTTTAATGCTATTAAAGACGATATCAAAAGGGGAACAATGAAAATTGTAGTGGCGAAGAACAGTTGACAGGAAATTTACTGCCACTGGTTAGAAACTTGCTAAAAGACCATTTTAGCAGATCTGAAAACTTCAGCCGAATAAACTAATACAAAAATCGAGAAGGCCAAACATTAGTTGATTTATTTAAAAAATGAGTAAATCAACCAAAAAAAAGATTCACATATTCTTTGATGGAAGCATCTTAATCATATTTACCTTATGCTCCACGTAAAACCACGAGAAACATCGATGAAAACAGGCATTGGAACAACTAATTAATAGGAAAGTAAAACATAATACGGTTTACCTGACGCAGGAGTTCCTGGTGAGTTATTGCTTCTTGTAATTCCTGCTTGTGTTTCCTTCTGAGTTCCTTAATTTCTTCTTCAAGCTGATTCACACGACCTTCGTTAGTCTCAGCTTCCTCCTTTAGAGCAAGATATTCTTGCCTATTCTCTGCGGCCCTATGTCTCTCTCTGTCAAGGGACTTTGTTAGCCGTGTCTGCTCAGCTCTAAGACAACTGCAATACTTAATTTGTAAGTAAATTCCTGGTAGAATATCTATGGAAGCAGCATCAAAGCAATAGGTAAAGAACCTGAGCCTCAAGAACATTGATTTGAGACAGGCGTTCATTAATAGATCGTTCCTTTCCTCTGAAGTTGCAGCTTTTGCCTCGGCTTCCTGCAGAGAAAAGTTAAGAATCTCTTCGAATTTCAACTATAAACAAAGTTTCTATGTGTTTCTCTTAAAACCTGAAGACGTGAATTCAAAGATCTTTCAACAGCAGCCCAAGCCTCAGCCTTTCTAGCATTTGTTTCCTGTAAATAGCGAAGAGGCATAAAAAATAAACGTTAAAAAAGCGGTCCATATACCATGACCATTCATAGGATCTAAAAAATAAGATCTCAGCTGCAATAAAACTGGCATGGCTTCTATCTGCCTGAGAAGAGGTCTGGTAGATTCGGGAACTTGTGTTATCAACTCCTCTCGGCGACGCTCACTCACCTGAACACATGTCTTGTTTAAACTCATTATTGGTAGATATATTTGTTTTTAGCATGTAAAGTTATTTTCTTTATGTTGAAAAGAATGGTTAATATTGATTGTTTTGCCTTTTGACTTATTCTTTGATTGTCATGTATAAAGTTTTGATCTTTGCTCAAAGGCGAACTCATGCCTTGTTTAAATTTATTGTTGGCCGATATATTTGTTTTAGCATGTAAAGTTATTTTTTTTTATGTTGAAAAAATAGTTACTATTGTTTGTTTTGCCTTAATAAAAAAGAGTAATTGATTAAATCAAGAATTTGTCATTTGTTTGTTAATTATTTTAAGGGATCTCCAAACTCTTCGTATAAGAGATGAAGTGATAGATTTATTTTTCATCCACGATGTTTATTTTTTTTTCTTTTTTTTTTTCTCATGTTTTTAAATTTGTCAAAATGATGAGAAAGTTCGGATTTTTGTGGTTAAATAAAATTATTTAGATATTTCCGAGTCATGCATAGTATGATTGTGAAACGATATTTCACTTTTGGAAATGCTAACTTTTATTCTAATTTTCTTAGTCCCTTTGGATTGTTATATGTGCTATTTGTAAGTGTAAAGATTTGATTATGTCTCTCTTTTATTCATAATATCAAAAGAGAATCAACGATTTCTTAGAAATAAAAATCATAGGTCGTTACACGTTTTTCAATAAGATGTTGGTTGTAATTTATATATATGAATTTTCGTTAATGTCGCCTTAACTGAAATTTAAAGATTCTTTTTCTTGAAAAGTTAGCCTTTATTTTCTTTTGTCATATGGATTGGTGTCTATGTTTGTTCAATTCTAGAAATCATGAGTATTTTTCTGGTTGCCTCATCCCTTTACTTTCGCAAGCTTACGTTGTTTGTTTCTCGCATTAATTCATTGAATATGACCTTCTTCCTTTTACCTTTATTCATTCTTAATATGAACATAAATCATGAGGCATGTAACTGAGTGTCTTTGCTTTGCATTTTTTATTTGTTGACTCTCATTCTTGTGCAAGTGTGCTTATTCTTGTCATTCAAAAATTGATTCTTGATAGTTTCTTTTACTTTGAAATATGTCACTTTTATGCCTTGAACATATATTAATTTCTTTATCTTTTCTTTGCATTCAAAAAAAATATCTCGAGTCCAAATGGACTCTTCTCCTCTTGCATTTCGTAATGGGTAAATGAGGCTCACCCCTTCGAGTCAAGTTCGAAGTTTAAACCCAAGGTCCACTACATGGCGTGCGGGTGCTAGAAGATAAACGAAGAAGGAAAATGGGTCAAAACCCATTGATGAGGTCACTAAGAGACTTGAAAAGTCTCAATTTTTATTATTGTCTTCTTCTTATTCATTCATTTAATCATTTACTTATTCATTTATTGGGACCTCGGAGCCAAAGTTGTATTTAATACAGGTGAAGCGAGACTCAAGCCAAACAATCAAAAACTAGATTAGGACAAGTGAAAATGGGTCGAAAGACCAACTATATTAGAACAGGTTTCGTTGATTTGGGCTCGATGGCCTAAATCGTTTACTTTCTCCTCCCTTTCCCCTTTTATGTGTTTACTTGCTTATTCATTTTGTTTAGACTTAGTTTAAAATCCCTAATAAGTTTCCTAAATCTATTTTACACAAATCGTTTTCTAAAACCAATTACTTTTAACAAATCAATCTTTTTTTGAAGTTAGTCAAAAGACGTTTTCAAACAGTCCAGATAATCGCAAGTTAGTGGACGTTTTAGGTGCCTAACACCTTCCTAAAATGTTAATAGGAACCACTTACTCGGAATCTCTAACTTAAAATGATTTTCCTGTTTTGAATCGTTTTAAGTAACTCCGTTTCAAAATTAAGTGGCGACTCTTCTCAAAAAGTCAAAATTTCTCTGCAAAACAATAGTCACACTTGTTAGGCGAGGTTCGAATCGGCACCGAAGGCGGTGTTGACCTGCTACCGACAAAGTTGTCCCTCCCCGGATCGAGTGTCCGCTTGGGTAAACCAGTGTAGACACCTATCCTATTAGGCTTAAAACTTAGAAGAACTGAAAACTCAGAATCTGGTTATCCCTATTAGGTGTCGCTTTATTTGCATCATATGCATTTGACTTAGCGAGACTCAGCACAGGGGTCGGGTCTGTCTAGGATAGGTGACCTAATTTATAAAGACCAACATGTGCATCCTACGTGCTCTTTGACATTTGCTTGGAAGGCTATTTATTTGTTAACCGGCTTTAGGCAATTTTAAAATGCGAGAGATTAATTATCCTCAAATTTAGTTAATCATTTTTGAAAGAAAAATTTTATTCTTAAAATAAAGAAAATTTTAAATATACAGCAACATAGTTTTTACAATCTTCATGAACTACGAGGGTCTGATTTTCTCTTTTTAGTAGGATACGTAGGAAGTCCTATCCGAGATACAACCCTGGTTTTGAAAAAGATAAAATAATCTATTTATTCACAAATTTATTGAAGGATATTTTTGAAAAAATAATAATAAGAAGGAAAAAATGATTATTTTCATGAATATTATTATCTTTATTTTACTTTTCCTTTTTATTTTTTAAAATTAATTTTAACATAAAAATCATAATAGCCTGAATCTTTAGGGGTCGTGAGCTGAATTTTTATAAAGTAATAAAATATGTAAACATATATTTTAACAGTCTTGAACCTTTAGGGGTCGTGAGACTGTATACAACTTCATACATAAAATGATCATTCTATTTTACTTTATTTCTGAGTCCTTTTATTTTATTTTTGTTCTTTTAAATGTACTTAGGGAGTATTGTCTTCAAACATATAGGTAAAATTGTCTAGAAGTCTGTTATTGCAAAGTTTTTGATAGAGTCAATTTAAATAAGTGTTTTTCTTAAACATATTATCAGTCTTGTTTCTCTCGCTTTGATTTTTGATAAAATTGTCTTTACATTTAAGTTTCAATTTAAGAGTCGCACTAGTTCTCATAAGACAAATTAAAAATTCTTTTAAAAATTAAATTAAAAATTCTTTTAAAAATTAATGAATTAAGTTCAGCCTAAATCTAGACATTTATTAATTTCATGTCCTTGTCAATAGGTATGAAATGTCTCCCTCTGTTCCTGGAAAGCGTCCAAAAAGAAAGAGAGATGGGAGTGTACCGTTTCAGGTTATGGATTGTATCCCTTTGTAGCTTTGGTTGTGGTGGAACGAAATGGATACATTCGATTATGATGAGATACATAAGTATTTGGGCTTTTTGACGAGTATTATGACAATCAAGCCTAATAGGGAGGTGATTGATGTGTTACTAACTTTCCGGGACCCAAAGAACAATGTATTTCATTTTTTGGATTTTGAGTTGACTCCTACTGTAGAGGAGATAGTGGCCTATGTTGGATATGGGGATATGCACTGGAAGAAACTTATCGCCCCGAGACTCATTTCGATAAACAAATTCTGCAAACTCATGAACATACGAAACTTAATAGAAGAATCGATGGTAAAAGGTTGGGTTTCCTTGCAGTTTTTGTATGGTAGATACGGAAGGCAAGAAGGGTTCAAAAAGTATGGTTAACAGCTCTGTAATAAGGGGAATTTTGAGGCTTGGAAGGTTCACAGACGATTTGCATTCATGGTAGCTTTTTTAGGCACTATGGTCTTCCCAAGGAGAGAACAAAAAATTAACATTCGTTTAGCAGGAGTGGCAAAAATAATGATTAAGAAAGATTACACTATGGTACCAATGATCCTGGCAGATATCTACCGTGCTTTAACTGTTTATCAGAAAGGAAAGAGTTTTTTTTAGGGATGTAATATCTTGTTACAGATGTGGATTGTGGAGCATCTCTACCGATGTCCTACAATGGAAAGATTTAATCCTGAAAGATTCAATCGCATCAAAGATTACAAAGAGAGGTTAGAGAAATATAAATGCCCAGAAGGAGTTAGAGATTGGAACACATTTTTTCGTTCTCTGACAGCAGATAAAATCACTTGGAATCTCCCTTGGTTCCCTTGGAGGCAAGTGATACATAGTTCTGTCATTCGACCATTCTTATTACTAATGGGTATTAGGGGTGTTCAACCGTATGTTCCATTGAGAGTTTTATGTCATCTAGGAAGACGTCAAATAATTCTCATTACGAAAAATATGATCGAGTTTGTATTTTGAGGTTAGACCAGAGATTCCACTTCCGTAGGAATTGGCTCAGCAGATTTGGAAAGGTTGCCACGTCATGGGGATTGAAACAATGGTCATAGAGCATGAGAAAGGAGAAGTACATCCAGACTACCATGAATGGTTTGAAGAACAGTTGAATTCGTCAATCAGACCGAAAAGAACACTTAAGGGACCTATAGATCAGGAGGCTGCAATCTGGATAGGGATCGAGAGAGCCATGCGGGAACATCATGCTGCCAACCAAGCTTTGAGAGAGGAATTAGAGCATGCCAGGACAAAAAATAAAAGAACAACAAAAGGAATTTTCTGAAGAGAGAGCTAAGTTAGCAGTTATTGAAGTTGAACTTCGGGGACAGATCAAGCTAGCTACCACTAAAGGGTCACACGTTGCAGAACTTATCGCATCTCTCCAACAACAACTGCAAGAAGTTTAAAAGAACATGCAAGACGAATTTAATCGAGAGAGATCTCAGTGGATTCGTGAAAGAGAAATATTGCAAGAACAGTTAGAGGTTGCTTCTGCTCGTGAACAACGTGCGAGAGAGATGGTTGATTTTCGAGATCGACAGGACCAGGAATGGGATCAAGCCTTCAATTTCCTTCGAGGGAAGGTCCACCGTGTATCACAAGATACTGCCAGAAAAGGTTTAGATTATCAGCAGTTGGATCGTGAGGACTTTTTGGCACAAGTATCATCTTTCGCACAACATCTCACTACTTCACTGGAGGACATATATTTGAGTTTGGGAGGATATATTAAGCCGAAGTCTCCTTGAATAGATAGTTGTTTTCTTTGTCATAGTTTTTCATTTTCAGTATTAAAACTTCTTGTTTAGATATTATGTCTTTTAGTTTTCTGATGTTAGTCAGTAGGTTTTATTTTAGGAGTTGGGTCAGTTATTTTGTCGTATTTATCTTATAAAATGTAATGAAGTTGACTGTTCATTTCTATATATATTACATATGTTTTACTTCACTTCCTTTATTTATTTTCTTCAATGAAAAAAGAAGAAGAAAAGAGACAAAACAATTATTTTGTTAAATTCCTCCCGAACTACGCAAGATCTGATTCATTTCCTGACATGATACGGAGGCAACCCTCCAAAAGGTTTGATCATAAATTTTGAAAAAATATGCCTAGAAAATTCGGGATTAAACATAAAACCTTTCATGATAGTTTGGAAAATGCATATAGAAGCATGACCCGCAGAGAAGGTATAGGGTCTGACAGTGAAGAAGAGCAAAATCAGTTGATTTCGCAGGAAGTAGCATCAATGGAAGAAATAAAGTCATTGAAACAACAGATGGCAGAGATGTACCAAGCTTGGTTGAATGGAAAAGCCCTGCCTTCTTCAATCCCTGGACTTTCGACTTCGAATGATACAAATTCTAACCCAGCTCAAACTGGTGATCCATTTTACCCACCAGGATTTGGCCTATTTTCTAATATGTCTGCAGTTTCTGGTACTTCTACCATGCACCCACTGAATCTGTCTATCGCAAATAACCCGCTTTTTGCTTCTATAGCACCAGCTACTGCGGGTACTCAACCGACAATACCAAAGAATATGGGAAAACCAAGTCATGATATGTTGTATCCTCTTGAAATGACTTTCAAATCTCAAAATCCACATTATCATGTTCATCAATGTGATACTCATATCTTGATTGAGAAGATTGCTAAGAATGAGGAACATGAGG
Source organism: Capsicum annuum (assembly GCF_002878395.1). NCBI lineage: Eukaryota > Viridiplantae > Streptophyta > Magnoliopsida > Solanales > Solanaceae > Capsicum > Capsicum annuum. Next base: position 204,244,652 of record NC_061116.1, on the reverse strand, counting down.
AGATGGCTAGAAAAATTAGAAGCCTGGAGCAGAGTATGAGAAATCTGCAAGGATTAGGTGGGCCAAAAAGTGTCATACAAAGATTTGTGTATGTTTCCTGATGTCCATTTGCCGATAGGATTCAAAATGCCAAAGTTTGACAAATATGAAGGACACAACGATCTTGTAGCTTATTTGAAAAAGTTTTGCAATCAATTAAGGGGAGCAGGAGGAAAAGAAGAATTATTGATGGCTTACTTTGGAGAAATCCTTATAGGGATAGCTTCTAAATGGTTCATTGACCAAGACATTTCTCGTTGGCACGTATGGCATGACATGGTAGGGATTTCATTCAATAATTTCAATATAACATTGAGATAGTGCCAGATCGCACTACGCTTGCTAACATGAGAAAAAAATGACCGAAAGTTTTTGAGAATATGCCGTCAGATGGAGAAAGCAGGCTTCAAGAGTCAGACCATCCATAAAAGAATCTGAAATGATGGATATTTTTCTGCAAGAACAAGAGCCTGATTATTTCCATCATTTGCTCTCTACTATCGAAAGCACATTTTCTGAAGTTATCAAAGTTGGAGAGATAGTAGAAAACGGAATCAAGTCAGGAAATATTATCAGCCAAGCCACTTTGAAAGCAACAACACAGGCAATTCAAAGTGGTGCAGGAAGTTTCAGGGGAAAGAAAATAAAAGAGAATGTAGCAACTGTCGTGACAAAAAAATTGGAGATGTGCACATCAACCATACAAATAGAATCCATTATATTTTGTTCCATCCCCTCAATATCCTATTTACAATGCACAACCATACGCTCGGGCTCCTTCTTACCCGCAGTAGCGTGCACTAGTAATCCAAAATCATCCAATGGCCCTGCAAGTACAAAGAGGCCCTCCTAGGTCTAATTTTTGGCCTAGAGAAGAATTTAAAAGGGATAACATGGTAAAAGATAATTTCACTCCTATTGGAATATCTTACACCAGTTTATTTCATAGGTTGAGAAAAATGAATGTTCTAAACCCAATTGAGAGAAGGATCTCGAATCCTCCTTCGAAGAACTTGGACTGTTCTAGAAGATGTGAATACTGTTCTGATGCCCCAGGGCACGACATAGAGAAATGTTGATATCTGAAAAGAGTCATTCAAGAGTTGATTAATACCCAACAAATCATGGTAGAAAGTCCATACGCTCTAAATATCAATCAAAATCTGCTTCCAGATCATAATGAAACAAACATGCTTGAAGTGATACTCAGTGGTGAAGATTCTATGATTTCCTTTAAGCCGATCATTAAAATTAAAACTAATTCAGAAAAATCAGCAAATGCTGTGAAATTGACAAAAGAAAAGCCTGTAGAAGCGGAGGTGGTGATAACAAAACCCGAATCATCAAATGTTCCCTTAGTGGTGGGGAAAGAGATTTCAGAAAATATTGGGTCAAGTCAAATAAAGACGAAACTCATTATTCCCAGAAGATCCAATAAACAACTTTTAATCATAAACGGAGCTCCCATAGCTCCTATTTCTATTAAACCAGTGTCACAACCGCCTATGGTTGATACGAAGGCAGTTCCTTGGAATTATGATCGCATTGTGGTGATGTACAAGGGGAAAAAGTGATTGAAGATGTAGATGAAGTAGGGGGATTAACTCGATCTAGAAGATGTTATGCTCCAGTAGAGTTAAGAAAGAATAAACAAGGCAGTGAAGAATGAATAATAGTCAAGAAGCTTGTCTCTGATGAAGAAACTGAAGAATTCTTAAAGAAAATGAAATTGCCAGAACATTCTGTTGTAGAACAGTTGAAGAAGACACTAGCATAAATTTCTTTGTTGTCTTTATTGATACATTCAGAGGAATACCGGAAGGCTATAATGAAGATTATTAATGAAGCATGTGTTCCCAGTGAGACTAGAGTAAATAAGCTGGAAAAAGTTGTTGGAAGGATCCTTGAAGCAAATAAAATTACTTTCTCAGACGATGAATTGCCTATGAAAGGTAATGAGCATAACAAAGGTCTGTACATTTTTGTGAAATGTGAACATTCCATTATATGGCTGTGGCTGTGGGCAGTAATGGGTGGATAGGGTCATGTCCGAGGGGATTGGGGTGGGGGGCCGTGGTGGGGGCGGGGGATGAGGAAAGGGCGGGAGTGGGAGGGAGGCTAAGGTTTGGCCGCGGGGGGAGTAGTGGAGGGCGTGCGGGTAGTGACGGTAGGCTGAGGGTTGGGTCTTGGAATATAGGGACCCTGCAGGGCAAGTCCATAGAGCTTGTGAAGACCCTTAGGAAGAGGAGGATCAACATTGCGTGTGTTCAGGAGACCAAGTGGGTAGGGTCTAAGGCTAGGGATGTGGATGGTTACAAGCTGTGGTACTCTGGGAGCGAGAGGCGTAGGAATGGAGTTGGCATCTTAGTGGATGAAGAGCTTAGAGGTCAGGTAGTAGAGGTGAAGAGGATCAACGATAGGTTGATGACTATTAAGTTGGTCATTCGGGGGTTTACCCTGAACGTATGTAGTGCCTATGTGCCGCAAATGGGATCGGAGGGGGAGGAGAAGATGCAGTTTTGGGAGGCTTTGGAGGAGGTGGTGAGAGGCGTGCCTAGCTCGAAGAAGATTGTTGTAGCAGGAGATTTCAACGGGCACATCGGGGCGCTACCGGAAGGCTTTGGTGATGTGCATGGTGGTTTTGGTTTTGGGGAGAGAAATGAAGAGAGGGCTACCCTTTTGGAGTTTGCGAGGTCCTTTGGGCTGGTGGTGGTGAACTCGGGCTTCCCGAAGAAGGACGAGCACCCGATCACCTTTCGAAGCGCGGTAACCAGGACCCAGATTGACTTTTTATTGCTTAGGAAAGGGGATAGGGCGTGGTGTAAGTACTGTAAGGTCATTCCGAGTGAGAATCTTTCGACCCAGCATAGGCTCTTGGTTATGGATTTGGGTATAAAGAAGAATAGAAAGAGGAGGAGTGGGGAGTGTAGACCTAGAATTAAGTGGGGCGGCTTGACACCAGTGAATGCATGGGAGATAGGGGAGAAGTTGGAGGGAATGAGGGTGTGGGAGTGTAGGGGAGACGTGGATAGTATGTGGGATAGGGCAGCTAGGTGCATCAGGGAGAATGCAAGTGAGGTGTTGGGGGTTTCTAGGGGCTGGGCCGGCCACCATCAGGGGGATTGGTTGTGGAATGAAGAGGTGGAGAAGAAAGTAGGGACCAAGAAAGGGGCGTATGCCAAGTTGGTGGAGAGTAAGGACGAAGAGGAGAAGCGGGTAAACAGGAAAGAGTACAAGCTAGCGAGGAAGGAAGCTAAGTCAGCAGTCACGGCAGCTAAGACGGCCGCCTTTGAGAGCCTGTATGTAGGGTTACAGGGGAAGAGAGGGGAGAAAAAGTTGTTTAGACTCGCTAAGGCTAGGGAGAGGAAGGGTCGTGATCTCGATCAGGTGAGGTGTATTAAGGGGGAGGACGGTAGAGTGTTGGTGGAGGACGTCCACATTAAGAATAGATGGCAGTCGTACTTTCATAGGCTCTTGAATGATGAAGGGGATAGAGCTATTGTGTTAGGGGAACTGGAGCACCCAGAGGAGTGTCGGGATTTTAGCTATTGTAGACGTTTTAAGGTAGAAGAGGTTAGACAGGCTGTTCGCAGAATGCGAAGGGGTAGGGCGACGGGGCCGGATGAGATACCGGTCGAGTTTTGGAAGTTCGTTGGAGAGGCTGGTCTTAGGTGGTTGACGGGATTGTTTAATGAAATCTTCAAGACGGCAAAGATGCCCGAGGCTTGGAGGTGGAGCACCATGATACCTCTCTATAAGAATAAGGGGGACATCCAGAGTTGCAACAACTATAGGGGGATTAAGTTATTGAGTCACTCTATGAAGATCTGGGAGAGAGTGGTCGAGGTGAGGCTGAGACGGATAGTGTCTTTTTCAGAAAACCAGTTTGGATTTATGCCTGGCCGCTCAACGACAGAGGCAATTCACCTGGTACGGAGGTTGGTGGAACAGTATAGGGAGAGGAAGAAGGACCTGCACATGGTGTTTATCAACCTGGAGAAGGCCTATGACAAAGTCCCCAGGGAGGTGCTTTGGAGATGCTTGGAGGTGAGTGGAGTACCGCTGGCATATATCAGAGCAATAAATGATATGTATGATGGAGCAAAAACTAAGGTGAAGACGGTGGGAGGGGACTCAGAGCATTTCACGGTCCGGACAGGGTTGCATCAGGGATCTACTCTTAGTTCTTTTTTGTTTGCAGTGGTGATGGATGTGTTGACGCGGCATATTCAAGGGGAGGTACCGTGGTGTATGCTTTTTGCAGACGATGTAGTTTTGATAGATGAGACTCGAGGGGGTGTGAGTGACAAATTAGAGGTGTGGAGGCAAACTCTTGAGTCTAAAGGGTTCAGGGTGAGCAGAAGCAAGACAGAGTATGTGGAATGCAAGTTTAATGACGTGAGGCGGGAGAATGAGGTAGTAGTGAAGCTGGAATCACAGGAGGTAGGTAAGAGGGAGAGTTTCAAGTATCTCGGGTCCGTGATCTAGAGTAACGGTGAGATTGACGAGGATGTCTCGCACCGTATTGGGGCGGGATGGATGAAGTGGAAGCTCGCGTCGGGGGTGCTGTGTGATAAGAAGGTGCCGCCTAAGCTTAAAGGCAAATTCTACAGGGCGGTAGTCCGGCCGGCCATGTTGTATGGAGCGGAGTGTTGGCCAGTTAAGAACTCCCACATCCAAAAGATGAGGGTGGCAGAAATGCGGATGTTGCGCTGGATGTGTGGGCTGATTAGAAGCGATAGAGTTCGGAATGAGAACATCCGGGAGAAAGTTGGTGTGACACCAGTGGAGTGCAAGATGCGAGAAGCCTGATTGAGATGGTTCGGACACGTGAAGAGGAGGGGCGTGGATGCCTCGGTCCGTAGGTGTGAGAGGCTAGCGTTGGATGGTTTTAAGCGGGGTAGGGGTAGGCCGAAGAAGTACTGGGGTGAGGTGATTAGGCGAGACATGGAGCAGTTACAGCTCACCGAGGACATGACCCTAGATAGGAAGGTCTGGAGGACGCGAATCAGGGCAGTGGACTAGGGCCAGTCTGAGTCGCTAGTATAGGAAACTACTTGGTGGGGGTTCATTCCTGTTAGGAGTCCGTGTCCCATGTTTTATTATGAAGCTGTGTGCTTTCCTCTGTTTTATATTACTTATGGGTGCCGTATTTATGTTATGTAATCTTGTAACCTTGTGTTGTGCTTTACTATGTGTTTGTGTGGTACCGCGTGTCTCGAGCCGGGGGTCTATCGGAAACAGCCTTTCTACTTCTTCAGAGGTAGAGGTATGGACTGCGTACATCCTACCCCCTCCAGACCCCACCAGGTGGGAATACACTGGGTGGAGGATTAGGTGATAACATTTATCCTATGTCAACTTTTCAAAAGTTGAATGTTAATGTGGAAAGGATCCGACCTAATAATGTATGCGTCAAAGGTTTTGACGGATCAAAAACGGATGCCATTGGTGAAATAGAATTCATATTGATAATTGAACCTGTGGAGTTTGCTATGGATTTCCAAGTGCTAAACATTAAAACTTCATATAATATGCTATTGGGAAGGCCATGGATTCATAGCCGCTTTAAGTGTTCACCGCCAAAGTGACATAATACTACTTAGTTGATACCTGGCTGGGTGTGGCCCTTTCGCTAAAGAGGACAAGCTGCCGCTTAAGAGGCATCCTCTTTAGAGGACAAGCTTCCACTTATGCGACCCGGCTTGGACTACCTTGGCCGCTTAAGCAACCAAGGGTTTGCTTTAGCATAAGCTAAATTATACGTTTGTAGAACTTGGAAAATTCCAAGTTTCCATCGACCCCTTGGATTCATTTGGAATATCATAAACACAAATAAACTATGTTACCCTAAAAAATTCAACATTCTGAACTCAACGATGCCATCAAAATTCCCATATGGGGACTTTTTGATTAATTATATGGACCACACCTAATGGCCATTTTCTTAAATTTCAATCAATAACCCGAATGAGTTTAACATTGCATCAAACGGTCAAATTTGAACGCGATAGGCAAGAAATAATTGTTCATGGTGAAGGATATTTATCTATGTATAAAGACTACTTTGTTTCCTTCATCAAAGAAGATGTTGCAGATAATGTGTTAATTCATCAAACTTCTGAGGTAGTGGCTGTTGAGCATATCCTCGAAGGGAATCTCATCGCAAGACCACAATTGTCCTTTGCATCTGTTATGGTGGTGAATGAAATATTGAAGCATGGTTTCGAACCAGGAAAAGGTCTAGGGATGTTTTTGCAAGGCATAGTTCATCCGGTAAACCTCTATGAGAACTATAATACTTTTGGTCTGGGATACGAGCCTACTGCTGAAGATATAAAGAAGGCTAAAAAGCATAATAAAGAGTCATGGTCACTTACCAAGCCGATACCTCCACTTCACGAGTCTTTCATCAAATTCAGTGTTGTTGGATCCTCCAAGTTAGCTGCTGCATAATCAATGAATGATGATGATACAGAGGTGATTGGACTTTTTTAGAATATGTTGATTGAAGCTGATATGATTGAAATTGGAAAAGGTACCAACAATGCAGACGTGCAGTTTGTCGGCCCTGATGTCCAGCTTAACAATTGGGAGGCCACTCATTTCCCTATTGTGAAGGAGTCTTGGTAGTTTGTTTATTTTCTTTCAATCTTAGTAGCTTGTTTTTCTTTCTGTAATTTGAATATTTTTGGGATTGTAATTCAGAACTTTACCTTGGTATTTTAGGTTAAAACTCTTTTTTTCTTTGTTTTTAATAAAGTGTAGTCTCCCTTCGTTTTATTTTAAGTCTGATTTTTATTTATTTATCTTCTATCTTACAATTTTTTCTATGCCGATTCTAATGATATGACATGCATAAAGAATTGTCAACCAGATTTAAAAACTCAATCTAATTTTGAAATAAAGAATAAAGAAGTTGAATACGATAAAGGAGAAGCATTTGAGGATATAAGCAAAGATTTCAAACAGTTTGAGAATAAGACAAATCCCAATTTGGAGGAAACTGAGGCGATCAATTTAGGAGATCATGAAAATATTAGGGAGACTAAGATAAGTGTACATGCTCAACACAACAAAAGAAAGATATAATTGAAGCTTTGCATGAGTATAAAGACAGCTTTGCGTGGTCTTATAATGATATGTCCGGTTTGAGCACTGATTTGGTAGTTCACAAGTTGCCAATTGATCCTGCTTTTCCTCCTGTTAAGCAAAAGCTAAGAAAGCTCAAAACTGACATGAGTGTAAAAATAAAAGAGGAAATCACAAAGCAACTTGAGGATAAAGTCATTAGAGTGGCCCAGATCCTACTTGGTTGGAAAATATTATCCCTGTTCTGAAGAAAGACAGCATAGTTTGGATGTGTGTTGATTATCATGATCTAAATAAGGAGAGTCCGAAAGATAATTTTCCATTTCCCAATAAGCATATTTTGTTGGACAATTGTGCCAGACATGATCTTGCGTCTTTTATGGATTGTTATGTGGGGTATCACCAGATCATTATGGATTCAGAAGATGCAGAAAAGACATTATTTATTACGCCATGGGGGACATATTGTTATCGAGTCATGCCTTTTAGACTAAAAAATACTAGGGAAACTTACATGAGGGCGATGACCACAATGTTTCATGACATGATGCACAAAGAGATTGAAGTTTATATGGATGACGTGATTATTAAGTCGACAGAGAAATCTGATCATGTCAAAGATTTGAGAAAATTCTTTGAGAGGCTTCGGAGGTATGATCTCAAACTTAACCCAGCAAAATCTGTATTTAGAGTTCCATTAGGAAAACTCTTGGTTTTTATAGTCAGTCGACGTGGCATTGAGTTAGATCCTTCAAAAATAAAAGCTATTCAAGATCTGCCTCCACCAAAAAATAAAACGGAGGTGATGAACTTACTTGGAAGGTTGAATTATATCAGTAGATTCATTGCTCAACTTACGACAACCTGCGATCCAATATTCAAATTGTTAAAGAAAAATGCTAAAGTTGAATGAACTGAAGAATGTCAAGAGGCATTTGGCAGAATTAAGAGATACTTATCGAATCCACATATTTTGGTTTCTCTAGAGCCGGGCAGACCTTTGATATTGTGCATGTCTGTGTTAGACAATTCTTTTGGTTGTGTATTAGGTCAACATGATGTTACAGGCAGAAAAGAACAAGTCATCTAATACCTCAGCAAAAAGTTTACCACCTATGAGGCTAAGTACACTCTTCTTGAGAAGATGTGTTGCGCCTTAACTTAGGTAATCCCAAAAGCTGAAACATTACTTGTCATCTTATACTACTTACCTGATCTCTCGTATGGATCCTTTAAAGTACATTTTTTAAAAGCCTATGCCTACAGGCAGACTCGCGAAATGGCAGATGTTGCTCACAGAGTTTGATATTGTTTATGTGACACAAAGTGCAATAAAAGCTCAAGCTTTAGCGGATCATTTGGCTGAAAATACTATAGATAAGGAGTATGAGCCATTGAAGACTTATTTTTCAGATGAAGAGGTATTGTATATTGATGAGTTTGTTTCTGAAGATTGCCATTCAGGCTAGAAGTTCTTCTTTGATGGAGATGCTATTGTAAAAGGAGTCGGGATAAGAGCAGTTCTTATTTCTGAATTAGGACAATATTATCCTATAATAGCCCAACTTCGATTCTACTGTACCAATAATATGGCAGAATACGAAGCTTGCATTTGGGATTAAGATTAGCCATTGACATAGGGACCCAAGAACTGTTGTTATTAGGAGATTCATATTTATTAGTCCACCAAATCCAAGGAGATTGGGAGACTCGTGATTCGAAACTCCTACCATATAGAGGTTGTTTGTAGGATCTTTGTCAACGATTTGTATTAGTGAAGTTCAAACACATTCCCAGAGCTCATAATGAGATTGTTGATTCTTGGGCGACCTTATCTTCAATGCTTCAACATCCCAACAAAACTTTTATTGACCCTTTGCATATACAGATTCATGATCAACATGCATATTGCAATGTGGTTGAAGAAGAACTTGATGGGGAGCCGTGGTTCTATGATATCAAAGAATATATTCAGACTGGAAAATATCCTGTACATGCTGATGGTAATTAAAAGAGAATCATTCAACATTTGTCTAGTGGATTTTTCTTAAGTGGAGGAATCTTGTATAAGAGGACTCCTGATTTGGGACTTCTAAGGTGTGTAGATGCTAAAGAAGCTTCAAAAATCATGACTGAAGTACATTCTGGGATTTGTGGACCATACATGATGGGGTATGTTTTGGCAAAGAAAATACTCCGAGCAGGTTATTATTGGCTCACCATGGAGCGAGATTCCATCAATTTCGTTCTTAAATGTCATGAATGCCAGGTACATTGAGACTTGATACATTCCCCTCCATCTGAATTGCATACAATGACTACTCCATGGACTTTTGTGGCTTGGGGAATGGACTTAATTGGACCAATTGAACCAAATGCCTCGAATGGACATAGGTTCATCTTAGTAGCCATTGATTATTTCATGAAGTGGGTGGAAGCAACGACTTTCAAGTCAATGAACAAGAAAGCGGTGGTTGATTTTATTCACTCCAACATTATTTGTCGGTTTGGCATCCCGAAGATAATTGTCACTGATAATGCTGCAAATCTCAACAGTCATTTGATGCAAGAAGTGTGGCAACAATTTAAGATTATGCATCAAAATTCTACTCCTTATCGCCCAAAGGCAAATGGGATTGTAGAAGCTGCCAACAAGAACTTAAAGACCATACTTTGCAAGATGGTGCAGGGTCCCGAAAATGGCATGAAATTTGCTTTGTTGGGTTATCGTACTACATTTCAGACTTCAATTGGTGCAACTCCTTACTTGTTAGTGTATGGAACTGAAGTAGTTATACCTGCAGAGATTGAGATTATATTTCTTCGAGTAGTTGTAAAAGCTAAAATTGATGATGACCAATGAGTCAAGACTAGTTTGGAGTAATTAAGCTTGATTGATAAAAAAAGATTGGCATCAGTATGTCATGGACAACTATACCAGAAGAGAATGGCACAAGCATATAACAAAAGGGTGCGTCACAGACATTTTAAAGTTGGTCAGTTAGTACTAAGATGCATCCTTCCTCATCAGATTGAAGCTAAAGACAAATTTTCTCCTAATTGGCATAGGCCATTCATGGTGAATAAAGTGTTACATAATGGCGCGTTATATCTGACTGATGTAGAAGGTAAAATGGAGGGAATACCGATCAATGCTGATGCAGTTAAAAGATATTATGTATGATATTCATGTACAATTATGTTATGTATGTTTTGTACTTACATTTTTTAAAGATTGAAATGATGACGACATTTTGTTCTACTATCCGAATAATATATCAACCTTTGCTTACCCCTTTGAGCTTTTATTTTTCTTCGTATCCCTTTTTTGGAATCAAATTAAAGTCAGAAAGATTGAAAAAAATAATAGTAATAAAAAAAATAAAGGGTTGAAAAGAAAAAAGAATCGAAAAGAAAGAGAAAAAAAAAAGAGAGAGAAAATCAATCAAAAATTCAAAATCAAGCAAAAGAATGGTATCTCCTGAACTACGTTTGACCTGATTCTTGCTATGACAAAATACGTAGGCAGCCTTACTCCGGGGTTCGGTCCAACCAAAAGAAAATTCAAATTACCCAGAATGAAAGAAAACTGGGGCAAAAGTTTATTTTCTTAAGAGAATTGATTCCAAAAGTTGAATTTTTTACCTAATGTTGTGTAAATTTTGAGCCTCAGGCTGACCTTTCTTTATAACCCTATCCAATGCCAAGTTACAACCAAAGAAAAACCTTCAGATCAATTTTGAGAATGTCAAGACTAAACATGTTATGGATTCATGATATTTCATATTTTGGGTGTTTATTTTAAAAAAAATAAAAAATAAAAATGAGAGTGTCTTATTGGTGAAAACCCTTTTGGGCACCATAAGATGACTGTGAGCTAAGACAGAAATGAAAAGGAGATAGGCTCATTGGCAAAAACCCATTGAGGTGCCACTAGCCAAAGAAAGGTTGTTATCTAGAAGGAACAAGTTCAAGATTGGCTTAATTTCAAGCTCAATAAGTGGACAAAAGTTGTAATGATTGGTGTGGGTAGATCTGGTTGTTTGATTCAAAATGCATGCCATAATCACCAGAATCGGTTTCCACATTTAGATAAGTTTTCTCTTTGTTTTAAAAAAAAGAGATGCCTATTGTCTTTTTCTTTTTGTTTTATTTTAATTTTTGATTTTTTGTATCCTTGTCATCAAACGAAAAAAAATATTGTCTTTTGAGTCAAATTCACGTCAGGTCGAGTGAGAAAGGACTCCAAACTCGCTAGCAACTCCTTTAAAGGTACAAAGCAAGACAAAGGGCCGATGCACAGAGACAACGTTTCAAAGTAAAAGTAAGGTATTCAAGATAATTGTGATTTGACCATTTTAAACTCGTGAAAATCTAAGGGATGTATTGGAAGCTAAACTCAGAAGCATCATACAACAGAAATATAATTTGAGTTGAGGATCTAAGCAGTCAGAATTATGAGTCAGAAGTATGACAATTCAATGAATATTATCATGGATTGGAAAAGAGTTGAGCATGGCAAGGGCGAGAGCGGCCACTTCAAAAGCTGAATACCACAAACCAACCACCACATGTTTAAAAACTCACAATTTATTTTTGTTTGGAACAGAGATAAAATAATTGTTCAGATAAAGGATGCGGTTTCACACTTCTCAATGCAAGAAGCATGGTTACAGCATCCGATACTGGATCTCGGTCATGGAAAACTTTATTCTTTGCGAGATATATTGAGATTCAGTGACACATAAATTTTTCTAGTAGAAACTGGGGAAAAAATTTTATGTCTGTTGTATGAAATTTATTTTTTGCTCAGGACCCTCCTGAAGAATGAAAATTTATTTTTTGCTTAGGACCCTCCTGAAGAATGAGAATTTATTTTATATCCAGGACCCTACTGAAGAATAGGATGTTATTTTTCTATTTCACTATTTGCTTTGAGTTCAGGAGCCCACCTGAAGAACAGGGTGGAGAAATTGTAAGTCCAGGAGCCCGCCTGAAGAACAGGGTGAAGAAATTGTAAGTCCAGGAGCCCGCATGAAGAACAGGGTAAAGAAATTGGAAATCCAAGAGCCCGCTTGAAGAACAGGGTGAAAAAGTTGTAAGTCCAGGAGACTGCCTGAAGAACAGGGTGAAGAAATTGTAAGTCCAGGAGCCCGCCTGAAGAACAGGGTAAAGAAATTGTAAGTCCAGGAGCCCGACTGAAGAACAAGGTGAAGAAGTTGTAAGTTCAGGAGCCCGCCTGAAGAACAGGATAAAGAAATTGGAAGTCCAGGAGCCCGCTTGAAGAACAGGGTAAAGAAGTTGTAAGTCCAGGAGCCCGCATGAAGAACAGGGTGAAGAAATTGGAAGTTCAGGAGCCCGCCTGAAGAATAGGGTGAAGAAATTGTAAGTCCAAGAGCCCGCCTGAAGAACAGGGTGAAGAATTTGTAAGTTCAGGAGCCCGCCTAAAGAACAGGGTGAAAGAAATAACAAGTCAGGAACCTGCCAGAAGAATAGGGTGAATTTTCAAGTTCAAGTCATGAAGATTTGAATCAAGATTCTAGAGATTGCAATTTTCATTTCATTTTTTATTTTTCTTAGTCATTTGAATGTAAAAGTCAGAAGCCGTTAACCAGAAAATCGACGGAATATCATTCGACTTTTAACTCTTTCCCTCTCTATTTTATCTTTGAACTACTCATGACTTGATTCCCTTATATCCCGGGATAGGTAGGATGTCCAAAAACCAGGACTCGATCATATTTTTCCTTTTATTTTTATTTTTATCTTTCAAGTAATTGGAGGGTCAAAAATCATATTTTGTCTACTTCTTTGTATGAAAACTCTTCGAGATTTCACACAAAGAGGGGCAAAAATGTAGATACGTGATTTTTGATCCTCCCTAAATTTTAACTTGTTTATCGATATTAAATATTTTTATATTTATATTTATTTAATCATATATTATTTTGATTCTTATTTTTATTTTTAATAAATTTTTAGTTAAGAAAAAAATAAAAAAATAATTAAATAAAGTTAACTTCAAGATAATTTTTTTACTCTAATTTATAAATAATATAAAAATTAAATATATATATATATATATATAATTTGAATTTCAAATGATTCCTCCCTTATCTGTTAAAAAAAAAAAAAAAAAAACTTCCCCTCAGTAAAAAAAAACTGTTCCCCCCAAAACCCCCTTACTTAAGGGACTCTCTTACCCCAGAACAGACTACGTACTATTCTACTTTGACACAGAGCAAAAAAAAAATTATCAGATAAAAATATAGGGAGGAAACACCAGAGAGAAAACAAAAGAAGAATGAATATCACGGAAGTCAAGTTTGGTTCACGTTTGAGTTTTCGAGACGATATTCAAAGTTTCTGCTTTATTATCATTACAGGTTTCTTTCAAATCTTGTATTTTATTTTATCAATTTTGTTATAAACTGAATCATAACATGATTATTTTTAGTGATTTCATGAATTGATGATGAATGAGTTTATTGAAATGACTTTATCTTGTGTATAATATTGTAATGTGTATATTATAATGACGAAAAGAAACTGATATTATGCAGCATCATTTTTTTTATTATCTGTATATGACAATAAACATGCTAATCTGTTAATTTATTATATTTTTCTCACTGTTATAGTAGACAAAATAATATATGATCCTCCACTAACACTCCACTCTTTATCACACCGCATTGATACATATATGCTACACACACATAACAACGATTCATAAATATCATGGATATGTTGCTAAGTAAAAAATGATAGAAAAGAGAAAATCAGTAAAATTGGATGAATTAGAGAACAAAAAAAAAAAGAAGAAAAGGAAAAGGAATTCATTGCCTACATGATAACACATCACGCACCGGCCATATTTATATACATATTTTGTTTAAATCACAGTGACTAACAAACACTACATACACAAATATCCACTTTCATTGAAAAAGCAACATTTCCCCTTTCTCGTTTTTTAAAATAATGTTAATATCAATAAATTTTCTGGATGTATAGAAGAGTCCATTTCTAAAAGTATGTCAAATAGTTAGTTACCTGATGACTTTCTCGTGGGCCCATTAATATTTTATTTTTATCAATTAAACATTTCTTTCGTATTTACCTTTTTAATTAATAATTTTAGTGATAATTGAATTCATTTTTTTTTAATGAATTGACAAATATGTGAGCAAACTACTGAATATGATTTAGTATTTAAATTTTCTCATATCTGTGATTCTATTTTTGTATTAAAATTAACTATAATAAATTTGGAGATAATATTAAATTTAGTATAATCTGGGTAAATTTGTTTATTCATTATTCTATTATTTTATTTCATTGTTATCAATAAAATTCTGTAATTATTTATTTATTAAATTAATTAATGGCTTTAGTCTACTGTTAAAGAACAAATAATTTTTAAAGTAAAAATTGTTATGAATTTTTAAGCGATAAACTAACGGTTTTAATACTAGATAAACTTTAAGTAAGTTTAATACATTTGTCTCGATTAAGAATGCGGCGTACGTATCTTTCTGAGACCTTAAAATTCAAGGATGCAATAATGCACCTTGACAAATATTTTTCTAAAATTAACTTTCACCGATTTGTTTAATATAAAATAAATAGATAGATATTAGATATTAAAATGAGCAATTTTAGGCCTTAACATAATTTGTTAAAATAATTTAAATCGAGATAAGTCAATAAACGCGACTGTGTTAGAACCACGGGATTCGAGGGGTGCCTCACACCTTCCCTTTGGTCAACAGAATTCCTTATCCGGTCTTCTGCTTTCGCAGACCATAATAAAGAGTCATTTCCTTTTAATTAGGGATTCAAAAAGGTGACTTGGAATACCAAAACTCAATTCCAAGTGGCGACTTGTAATTAAAATAATCTCTATTCAATATCGTCACTTTAGTTGGAAAAACCCTTCGACTCGATCCCTTCGAGCAAAAAAGGGGTGTGACAGTTCTATCAACTAATTAATATTTCGCTAAGTGATTTGTCATCAACCAACCTATTAGGATTATATTGACTCGTAAAAGAGTCTCTTTTAATAAATTAAAATAATAAATCAAACCACATAGATCATAATAATTATACCAAGATTAAGAGTATACGTACATGTTATGGACTAGAAAAGATGTTTATTAATATTCAAAATCAAAGCAAAGATCTCCAATTGATCCGTTCAATACATACGGAATGTAACAACACAAGAAGTTAGAATATTACCATTCTCATAGTTAAGATCAAATTACATTTAATCTTATGGTACAATCAAGATATTTGCCCTACCTTATCTTTGATTGTGAATATTAATTTATAACTTATATGAACTGACAAATTTAATCTTCTGTGCATGAGTTAAGATACTCCATACACCAAATTATCTATTATATAAGTAAAGGACACGCATGTTAACACAATGATCTATTCAAGTAAGATTTTATTAATATAATAAATTATCTTTATATGAAATGAAAGTATAATAGTATAACATAAACCACATGGTTAATAGTATATCCTAACAATCTCCCACTTAGGCTCGTAATCATTCATGCACAATTTTAACACCCATTTCTTCCACATGCTTATCAAAAACTTCTGGGTTATGCCCCTTGTAAATGGGTCCACCAAATTGTTCTTCGACTCAATCTTCAAAACTTTCATATCACCCCTTGGATCTCGAATCAAGTGATATTTTATCTCAATATGGTTATTTCTTTATGACTTTGCGGTTCTTTTGAGTTTGCAATTGCACCACTATTGTCAGAATAAAATGGTAGTGGTGTTTAAATAGAAGGAACCACTTCAAGCTCTTTCAGAAAGTTACCAAGTCTAAAAACCTCTTTAGCCGCCTTAGAAACAGCTACATATTTGGTTTTCATGGTGGAATCAACAACACATGATTGTTTGATGCTCCTCCAAACAATGGCTCCACCTCCTAAAGTAAATACATATCCTAAGATAGATTTTATAGAATCTTTATCTGACTGAAAATCTGAATCTGAATAACCAATAGGTACAATATTCCTAGAGTGAAAAACAAGCATGTAATCCCTAGTCCTTTTTAGGTACTTGACTATATGCTTAAACACAGTCCAATGTTCTTTCCCGGAATTAGTCCAAAATCTACTAAACATGCCTACCACAAAGCAAACATCAGGTCTAGTGCACAACATAACTTACATAAGACTCCCTACAACAGAAGCATAAAGAACCATCTTCATTCTCTATCTCATCGGTCATTTTGGACGACTTATCTTTTGATAGAGTAATTTCATGCCTAAAAGAAAGGAATCCCTTTTTGAAATTTTGCATGCTAACCCTTTCAAGAATAGTATCAATATAAAGTGCTTGAGCTAAGCTTATATTCTTTGTTTGTGATCTCACTTGAGCTTGATCCTAAGCATATGTGACGTTTCTCCCAAGTCTTTCATATCAACATGCGAGGACAACCACTCTTAAACAAAATTTAACATGCTCATATTATTTTCTATGAGCAAGATGTCATCTGTATACAAAATTTAAAATGCTACTCTATCTCCATCCCAATTTTTATAGACACATAACGCATTTTGACATTATTCAAAATAAAAAATCTTAATCGAATTATCAAAACAAGTATTCCATACCCCAGATGCTTGTTTTAAATCATAAATGGATCTCTTAAGTTTACAAAACTTATGTTCATTACCACTTTCCATGAAATCTTCTGGTTGTGCCATATAAATACACTCATTAAGATTTTCATCGAGGAAAGACGTCTTGACATCCATTTGCCAAATCTCATAATCATAATGAGCAGTAATGGATAAGAGAATCCTAATGGATTTAAGCATAACAATCAGCAAAACGATATCCTCATAATAAATTCCTTCTTTTTGAGTAACCCTTTCGTAACAAGCCTAGCCTTAAAAGTTTGTATTTTTTTCACCCACACCTCTTTTTTTCTTATAGATTCAACTACAGCCAATGGGTTTGACCCGTGCAAGTGGTTCTACAAGTTTTCAGACTTGATTGGAGTACATAGACTCCATTTCAGATTTTATAGCAACAATCCACATTTTAGCATCTTTATCATGCATGTAGTGCTTCGGTATAATTAAGGGGTTCTGTATTAGGCTCCTCAAGAATTCTATCATACGATTCTCCCAAGAGCGCAAATCGTAAAGGTTTTATAATTCTTCCACTATAACAACTAGTAACTACAAGATTTTTAGATTTGAAACTAAATTTTGAACACCCAATGGCAGGTTTCTCGACATTACCCTGAATAATTTTCTTCACAATTTCAGGTTGCTCGATGTTACTCCCACTACTTTGAGGTAATATGATGTTAAGTGTTTGCCAAGTGTAACCTCTTGCCTATTGACATTTCTCCCACTACGTGGATGTAGTGGTATGTCAAAAATGATTTTTGAAATTTGTTTTTGTACTTTGTTATTCATTATTCTATTGCTCAATTTCTGTAAAATAATTTTGCCTCTAGAAATGTGGTTCATTAAATAATTCTCTTTAAGAAATTTGTTACTTGTCGAAACAATTACCTTATGTTCCTTAGGATAATAAAATAAACCTTTTTCGTCCATTTTGGATATCCAATAAAAACGCACACTTTTGTTCTAGATTTCAATTTATCAGTTTTTTCTTTTAGCACATGTGTTGGACAATCCCAAACCCAAATAAATCGTAGACTAGACTTGCAGCCACTCCATAATTTAGATGAGGTTAAAGTTACTGATTTTGAATGAACCAAGTTCAGAATATAATTTGCTATTTCTAATCCATAACTCCAAAAAAAGGGCAAATATGAATAACTTAACATCGATCTAATCATTTTCATAAGAGTTCTATTTCGTCGTTCTACCACACTATTTTGTTCTGCTAACTCTGGAGTAGAATATTGAGATGTACTTTTTAATTCTGATAAATATTTAATGAATTTCGAAAATAGGCATTCACCAGCATGATTAAATCACAATGTATGAATATGTTTGTTATGTCGCTTTTCTGTTTTCATCTTAAATTCTTTGAACTTTTCAAAGCGTTCAGATTTATGGTGCAATACATGAATATATTCATATTTTTAGTAATCATCTGTGAAAGCCACAAAACACTCAAAGCCACCTCGTGCTTGTATATTCATAAGACCACACAAATTAGTATGAATTAATTCTAACTTATTACCGGCTCTATTTTCTTTGGAAGGAAAATGTCTCTTGGTCATTTTACCTTCTAAACAAGATTCACAAGTTGAAAGTGTCTCCACTTTCAATGAACTCAATGGTCCATCAAAAACCAATCGTGAGATCCTATTTAAGTTAATGTGACCTAGACGTTAGTGTCATAAGTATGTTTCACTCAATTTCGAAATACGTTTTCGTTTATGTGATTGATCAATAGTATTAAGTTTCATTGTTTGTGGCATATTAAGGGAAACATCAAATACAAACAGATTATGTATCTAAGAGAAGAAATAATAAAATACTTATTAAACTTAATGATTGCACAATTATTAGCAAAATAAATATTGTAACCAACATCCATTATTTTTGAACTGAAATTAAATTCCTTCATATAAAAGGTACATAGAGAACATTATCATAAACTAAAACTCTAGAACTACTAAACGAAATGTTAATATTTTTTATAGCTAAGGCTGGTGCTGCTTCCCCATTTGCTTAAAACACATTCAATTCATTTTCACGTAGGTGTCGTGTTTCCTGAAACCGCTGCAAAGAAGTACAGTTATGATTAGTGGCTCTCAAATATATATCCTAAAATTGGGTAGAAATAGTCGCTAAGAATATTTCAACGACACATGAAAAGATGTACCTTATTTCAGCATCTTAACTATATAATCGGGGCATTGTTTCTTATGATGACTAGGTTGCTTGTATAGTTCTTGCCCTTAGGCTTACCCACACCACCATTAGCACTTGGACCCGTGAGAGGTTTCTCGTTATTTTTCTTTTCTCCTTTCAACTTAGAAGTCAAAGATGAAGATTTTTCAACCATTAATGCCGCAGGAAGAGCTTGTTGCTTAATGATAGATTATTTTGTTTGCAGTTCATTCAGCAGTTTCACAAGGGATAAGTTCATTTTATTCATGTTATAATTTAAGCGAAACTGCTGAAAAATGTCTGGCAGAGTCTTTAGGACCAACTCTACCTGAGATTTTTTATCAATAACCGCGACAAGAATTTTCAACTCGTTCAACAGACTCATCATTTTTAAGAACATGCTCCCTCAATGAAGTTCCTTCAACCATTTTTGTAGTCAAGAGGAATTTTATGGTCATCTGCTTCGTAGCACAATTTTGTTCACTGAACATCTCTTGGAGAAATTCGAGCATATCATAAGCAGTAGTCATGGACTGATGCTGATGTTGTAACACATTTGTCATTGAGGCAAGAATATAGCATTTCCCCATCTCGTCAGCTTTAACCCATTTATCGTAGGCTTTAGTCTCATCATCAGTGAATTCAGCCGACTTAACAGGACATTCCTTAACCAGCACAAATTTAAAACCCTTAGTAGTAAGAATTAACAATAGCCAAATTTCATTTCCAATCAATCTAGTTAGGACCTTCTAGTTTATTTTGATTTAGGATGCAAGTTAAGGGATTGAATGAAGACATGGTTAATCTGTTATATAATCAAATTAAAAATAGATCATTAGACATGCTGCAAAATAATAAAATTCTTTAAAAACACATCACACGTATAATCATGCACATAAACCTTAGAATCGTTAGGAAAACCTAATCATTGAAGCAAATATTATATATATGCAACGTTAAATATATTGTCTTAAATAAAACAGAACCAACTCAATTAGAGAGTTAACTGTTAATTTAAGTTAGATATATATTACATTTCATAAGTCTCTATACTATTGAACTAACAAGTAACTTAGTTGAAAAGTTAATACAAGCCATAAAAATAAGAGACCAAAAAAATAAGATTATACTATACAAGTTTGTCCAATGGAAAAGATGACCTATGTCAGTATATAAACTCATTCTTTCTACTATAATAAACCACTGGAAACCATAAGAAATGAACTCTACAACCACTGATTTGCAAAGAATATTTTTTTCAAATTTTTTAATTTCTCAGAAAACACAAAAATGGCCAAAAATCCATCAAAACGACTTTGAATGGCCAAAAAAGAGTCTACATCACGGCAAAGTCGTGTGTTTGCTCAGTGGGTTTTTTCCGATGAACCTACCAAATTTCAGGTTATTCGGAGTTTGTCAAAAACTAAAAAACTCTAAAATTGACTAAATCAACAATTATCGGCCAAACTGTTTGCGAAGGTCAGTAGGGTTGCCTGCACTGCTTGGCCTGGCCACAACACTACTTGTTAAGCTATAAAAATAATGAAGGTAGTGGGGTCAAATTGTCTACTATGTAAGTTAATGACACACATATTAACACAATGATTTATTAAAATAAATATTTTATTAATATAATAAATTGTGTTTACATGGGATGAAAATATAATACTATAAAATAAATCATATGGTTAATAATATATCCTAATAAGATGAACATATTTAATCGAGTATAATTGATTTGTGACAACTATATCTTTGTGGGAAAAACTCCTGCTAATTTAAGAAGAGGAGAACTAATTACTATAATCTCTTTCCTTTAGGTGTAAAATAATTTGTTTGTGAAACAATTTGCTAAAACGTTCGTAAATACGTAAACTATCATTATGATTTGTAATTAGGGGCGACACTATAGCTATTTATGAAAATTTCTCAAAAAGATGACATACTACTTATACTTTATCTTCCCATCTATTAATATGTGTAGTTGAAATGAATTAACTGTGTAAAAAAGTCTTTTAGTTTCTAACTGAGGATGACCTTTCACTAATTTTTGTATTATTTTAAATAGACTGTATTATTTACTGCGGTTTAATAATAGATTTTTTATTTGGTTTGATGGTATGGTACGGTATGGTAACAGGTAAATTTACTAAAATGTCCCTAATTGTAATACATTTGTGATATCAACTCTTTTATCCATATCAATATGTGCTAGCGTAACCAGTTGTCCTTTCTTTCTCGATGCTTCTCATAGCTACTCGATGATGCTTTTAAGACGCCAAATTCACAAGGGTATTTGCTAAACAAAAGTTTGACGAACGCAAACTAATGCAATCGGGAAGTACTTCCCAATCAATAAAACAATTTGTATACATATATGTATCTTAGAGTTCAAAAATCACTTCCCATGTATATGCTTTTTGTGCATTTACTCTGTTTCCCTCCATTTCAATTTTTAATTTTTTTTTAATCGAATTGAGTTTTTTATTGGCATTAAAAACTACTACTACTAAATAACTGTGATCATTTTTCTCACTCTTTGAATTTTTATACTGTTAACATGAAGTCTTGCAATATTCGATCTTGTTAATAAATGCGTAGTCTTAGCATGTATTTTGTTGATAAGGATAAAATAGGATTAAAAAAAATTATATAAAAGTATAGTTGGAAAAGAAAAATAAAAACTATGGCACACCATCAATTTGATGGTTCAATAAATTGCTACATTCCATGATTATCAAATCATGAAATAGTAACATACCATACGACCATTTTTAGAAAACCATGGAAACAAACATGGTTTCCACGGTAATCATACCGTACCATACCATATCATGTGAAACCACCGTCCAAACAGGCTGTTAGGGTATAATGACACCAATAGAATCCTTTAAATCAAAGTTATTAGCATCTGAATTTCAATCTGACTTGCATATAGATGCTTGTGCTGATGTTTCTTCTCAATCTAATACTAAAGAAACTCTTTCCTCTGTCGTGTAAGATATGTCGAATGGAATCAGAGTCATTTCGCTCTCCCAAGAAGAACATGAGTGAATCTGTTCCCCCTGAAAACGCTCGTTGATTATTAAGCTTTTGGGCAAGAAAATAACCCATCAATACCTATGCCAAAAATTTGTGGATTTATGGAAAGTTCCAGAAGTTTTTCCCCTATTTGATCTTAGTCTTGGTTTCTATATAGCCAAGTTTACTCAGGCAGAAAGTGTATCCAAAGTTCTCAAAAATGGTCCATGGTTTATCAATGGCCATTATTTATCTATCAAAATTTGGGAACCAATCTTTGTTCCCAAAAGTGAGAAAGTTACACACTCTGTTGTTTGGGCCCGTTTACCAAACATGCACGCCGAATTCTATGATGCAATCCTTTTGACAAAAATTGGTAACTCAATAGAGAAATTGTTGAAAGTAGATGCATGCACCAACTCGACTTTACAGGGTCATTATGCCCGTCTATGCGTCCAAATTCTGATGGAAGAGCCTGTACTCTCTGCTGCATTCAAATTGGGAACCATAAACAGTCCATATGAGGGCAATTGTTATCTTTGTATAAGCTGTGGTCGCTTTGGTCATATACATTCGAGATTCCCACATCAAGAAATTACTCCAACAAAGGAAATGCCTACGCAAGGATCCCCAGATTCAACCCCGTCAATCAACCAGGAGTGGCTGACTGTCAAATTCCCACCACACAAAAAAAGTAAATGAGAGAAAAACCAACCGTCACCTAAGAGGAGCCACACCCAATCGACAGGTGAGTGCAGCTTCGAAACATGGAAATAAAGGTACTAAGGTAAATACTCCATTTGCAGAAAATTCAGGTACTTACCCTGCACCTCTGTTTAATTTCAAAGCTACTCAACATAACGTTCCCTCTTCGGCTACTTCCACTAATAAAACCTCTAATACAGTTTAACTCCTATAAGAATCGTGCTCGAATAGCCAAATAGTATAACTTTGGTATTTTAAACTTAAATAAAGTCGATAGGTTGTGTACAGAAAAGTCTACTGTCAACATTAGTCTGCCTAATGTTCAAAGTACTTTTGGGGTAGGCCCCTCTTGGGAAAAGAAGTCAGCCCCCAAAGGGGTTAATAAAATTTCTCGTAGACCTCTTCCAAAAAATAATCTTACTTTTCCTGACACCTCTCTGCAATCTATGTACGTGGACAAGGGTCAAGAAAATCCTAAAATTAACTCTCAAAAGTCGTCTGACTTGTTGATACAAGTATGATCATGATCATGATACTTTTGAGTATTTTTGAAGATTAGTCACTAAAGAGCTCTTTTGTCATTTCTCTATTATTTGTAATGTTGTATAAATAGAACCTTGTAGAATTTATTTTCTTAGTTTGTGCTTGATATTGAAGACACTACTCTTGTGAGAGAGAGTTTTCAAAACTGAAATTAAGGCACAGCATAAGGGTGGATTCTCTTATGTGTTGCAAAGTTTGAGACTTTGATGCTTTGAGAGGTGGATGCCCCTCTTGTGCCATTGTAAGAGCTAGGTGTTTGTTGTATAAAGTGTTAAAGGTCCAAGAGTGAATATGCTCTTGGGTTGTTAAGACTACATCAACACTTGTCTAACTATCTATCTTTGTTTTTTGTCCTAATCTTGTAGTTTGTGTTGTTGTTGTTCAAGCCGTTTGGTTATTGTGGTTGTAACATTGTTGTTCTTCATTTTTATTATCATAATATAGTTTGGTTTGCTGCTGGAAATTAGGTGTTAAACACCTCATTACATGGTGTTCTTATTGTGTTTTGAATCCAAGAGGGGTCACCAAAAGAGGTCCATAGTTTCTTGAACTAGTGGACTGTTTTGGTGTTTGTTTTCTTGTGTCTTGGGTTGTCTTATATTATTTGGTATCAGAGCAAGGTTTGATTTTGTTTCAACAAAATCAATCTTGGGATTGTTATCTTGAAAATTAAAAAAAAAAAGTGAAAAGAAAGAAAAAGAAAAAAAGTTACTGCTAACGTTTTTAGGGTTTTTTTCAAAAAAACTTGATTTTTGTGTGTTTCTAGTGTTAGATCCTTGTTCCCTAACACTATTAGAATTTAGAAATTGAAAATCCCAACAAAAAAGAAGTGTCAAAATCTAAAATCCCCCCCCCTCCCCAAATAAAACTAAACCCGTTTTTTACCCTAGGTCAAATTTTGAGTTTTTGAGTTTTTGAGTTTGTGTTTTTCTTGTGTTTTTAGTGTTAGATTTGTGTTCTCTAACACTATAGGAGTATAGGGTTAGAATTTGAGCTAAATTGGAGGTTATTTGAGCCATCCATCATTGTTAAGCTTAAGTTTGAAGAAACCTGAAGGTGAGATCTTATTGTGGGAGATTGTTTTGAACTCACGTGTGTTTTATTTTGTAGAATTTGTATTGTATTGTTGTGTGTGGCGTTGTGGACTGATTGGGTGTCTTGTTGGACCGTAACTTGAAGGATTATTTTTGGTATAACCACAATGGAACCCGAGGCTTCAAATGCTCAAACAATGGATAATAATGCCATCAATCTCATTTTGGCTCGCCTTGAAACTATGTCCCGAGATGTGGTTACGTTGAATGTGGGTCTTGAGAAATTATATATGGATGTGGCATCAATAAGTGGGAGATTAGAACGTGTGGAAAGCCAAAGGAGTCGACCTTCCACACCTCAAAACAATTCCCCAACTAATACTCCCGGGACCATGCTCCAAATGCTATATCCACCAATTGCCACAAATCCAACCAATCTCTACTCCCGAAGCCAAGAACAAGATAGACCAAACCATCCCCCACTCCACCAAGTCCAACAAGAAGGGCTTGGAATTCAAATACCACCACCAAACCCGAACCCTCTCATCCAAACTCCACTTGACCAAAGACCTCACTATCCAAATCCAATCCCGCCACTACAAGCTCCACGTAACCCAAATAGACCCATCCATGTTAAGGGCCATGGTAGCGGAGAACAATATGGTGGTTATAGGCCGTATGATGATGTTTACTTGAGGGAAGAAAGAATGAGGGGTAGACATGGGGAGTTAGACCGAGAGGTGAGATATGGCCATCCAAACCGAGATGTAGGTCTCAATTCCATCAAAGTGAGCCTTTCCGTTTTCAAAGGTGAGAGTGATCCTGAAGGCTACCTTGCATGAGAGTCGTCTTGTGACAAGATCGTCCAACTTAATGATCTCACCGAAGAAAAGAAAAGTTGTTATCCTATAGTTCACTTCGAAGGGTATGCTAATACATGGTGGGAGTATGTTAAACGGTTTGGGAATGAGATGATTGGGGGACAACCTCCTTCTTGGTTTTGGTTGAAGAACCTTATGCGGCAACGGTACTTGCTCGAGACTTATAGGCATGAGCTTCTTGCCAAATTGTATAATTTGAGGCAAGGGAGCAAGAGTGTCATGGCTTACTACGATGAATTTTAACAATTGATGTTGAAACTTGACCACCGAGGCGAGCAAGTAAGTTATGACATTGTGCGCTTCAAGGTTGGATTAAACAAGGACATCTCCACTCGCATGACGCTTCACAAATTCGACACCGTAGATGGCATCTTCCACGTGGCTTTAGAGGTTGAGAGGGAGCTCAAAGAGAACTCATTCATGACTACCCAACCCGAGGCCACTAAGAGTTTCCAAAAAAATCCTCCAAGGTATGAAGGTAAATTGAATTCTACT
>NC_061116.1:204181398-204218884 GCF_002878395.1 Capsicum annuum | reverse complement strand
TTTGGGAATGAGATGATTGGGGGACAACCTCCTTCTTGGTTTTGGTTGAAGAACCTTATGCGGCAACGGTACTTGCCCGAGACTTATAGGCATGAGCTTCTTGCCAAATTGTATAATTTGAGGCAAGGGAGCAAGAGTGTCATGGCTTACTACGATGAATTTTAACAATTGGTGTTGAAACTTGACCACCGAGGCGAGCAAGTAAGTTATGACATTGTGCGCTTCAAGGTTAGATTAAACAAGGACATCTCCACTCGCATGACGCTTCACAAATTCGACACCGTAGATGACATCTTCCACGTGGCTTTAGAGGTTGAGAGGGAGCTCAAAGAGAACTCATTCATGGCTATCCAACCCGAGGCCACTAAGGGTTTCCAAAAAAATCCTCCAAGGTATGAAGGTAAATTGAATTCTACTTCCAATCCCAAGGGGTTTCAATGCTTCAAGTGTCAAGGGTGGGGGCACAAGGCTAGTGAGTGCCAAAACCGGCGGAATATGATCCTAAGGTGGGGTAGATTGTACTATCTTGGAGAAGAGGTGGGCATTGAATCAGTTAAGAATGATGACAAACCGCAAGATGGAGAGCAAAAAGAAGCCGAAGTGCAAAATGAAGAGTATGGAGAAGATGTGTGGCCGGAAGAAGGAGATTGTGAAGTGCTTTTGTAAAAGAGGTGAGCCCGTGAATTTGTGGTCAAATTCCTCTCAAGATGGAGAGGATAATACAAGTATGATCATGATCATGACACTTTTGAGTATTTTTGAAGACTAGTCACTAAAGGGCTCTTTTGTCATTTCTCTATTATTTGTAATGTTGTATAAATAGAACCTTGTAGGATTTATTTTCTTAGTTTATGCTTGATATTGAAGACACTACTCTTGTGAGAGAGAGTTCTCAAAACTGAAATTAGGGCATAGCATAAGGGTGGATTCTCTTGTGTGTTGCAAAGTTTGAGACTTTGGTGCTTTGAGAGGTGGATGCCCCTCTTGTGTCATTGTAAGAGTTAGGTGTTTGTTGTATGAAGTGTTAAAGGTCCAAGAGTGAATATGCTCTTGGGTTGTTAAGACTACATCAACACTTTTCTAACTGTCTATCTTTGTTTCTTGTCCTAATCTTGTAGTTTGTGTTGTTGTTGTTCAAGCCGTTTGGTTATTATGGTTGTAACATTGTTGTTCTTTATTTTTATTGTCATAATATAGTTTGGTTTGTTGCTGGAAATTAGGTGTTAAACACCTCATTATATGGTGTTCTTGTTGTGTTTTTGAATTCGAGAGGGGTCACCAAAAGAGGTCCATAGTTCCTTGAACTAGTGGACTGTTTTGGTGTTTATTTTCTTGTGTTCTTGGGCTGTCTTGTATCACTTGTCAACAGTCCCTCCTTCCATTACGCATGAAAATACAAATTCCATCTACTAGTCAGAACACCTGTCCAGTCCCAGTTATATGCAAAATTCTTAAAATCTCTCTCCAGATCTTTTACCTTCTGCTGCATTAAAACAACTAGATTCAAATGATTGTTTCACCCACTCTGCACTCACTGCATTAAATACTCCAATTTCTCCACACTTAACCTACTCTAATTCTGAAGCATTAAATACTACTACTCTTCTTAATAATGGACAGAGTTCAATCACTTCCAGTGCACCAAAAAGTTTGGCTTCACCCTCTACCCCGTCCCTTCAGAAACCATAATGAGCAATCCTTCTCAAATTCCTCCGGAATCAATCAGTCACCCACTGCTCTATGCAACACAACCTGTTCACCCCTTGCATCAGCCCTCAACTTGGATAGAGAGAGTTATCCAGGTCCATGCAACATTATTTACCATGGATATCAACGGAGTAGAGACACTGGTCATTCTACAAAATCAAAACTTCTTAGCCCAGCTAATCTCGAAAGGGATGAAAAAAGCAATAGAATACTTTGTGAATCAAATAAGGCTCTCCAATGTAATGAACTCATTAGTGAAATCAACTACTCCTCAATTTATCCAAACCATGCAGTCATTTTGGAATCTCCAGCATCTCCTCAATCAGTTTCCGAACATGAACGAAATTGCTCAAACCCCATTTTTCACTCCACAGGAAGTAGTTAATGCCTACCCTCTCTTTTTTCCTTGGACGCCATTTTTTTTACAACAAGGACAATTTGTGAATCTAGAGACACCATCGGCTGCGGTTCCAGTTCGCGGAGAACACATAATCATATCATTCATGGAAATCTCAAACTTCTAAAATACGGCTCTTATGATCTTTCTCGAAGACGGGGAGAAGAAATATATCCACCTATGTCCAGTAACTCTTCTGAAGAGCTCATTCGACCTCAGGCCTGCTATCAACAGCGCCTTAGGAAGTATGCAGTAGTGATGACGTCAACTCTTCATTGTAGTCAGTTTTTGGCAGCCAAAAGCTCTCTATATTCTTTAAACTTTTTCTCTCCAATGAGTCAAGCTACATGTTTTATTGTCTGGAATATTAGGGGTGTGAACAATGACGACCTTACGAGAAATTTTAGGTATCTTATAAATTCTCACAATCCTTTCTTTGTTCCTCCTTTAGAGACTAAACTGAGTAACCATCTTAGCCTTATGTATGATTTCAATTTTGATGATTATTGGGAAGTCCCAACTTTAGGTCGATCGGGTGGGATTATTCTCTTCTCTGGCATTCCACCTTTGTTAGTGTTACCTGCAAACGCCAGACGCCCCAGGAATTACATGCTATGATCAAGGTACTCCCTACTAATCTTCCTTGGCATTTCTCTACTATTTATGCTAGTACAAATTATAATAATCGTAAAATATTATGGGAAAATCTTATTAATTTTGCTCACTCTATTACTGGCTCTTGGTTACTTGCGGGGGATTTTAATAAAATCCTCACTCAACATGATAAATGGGAGAGGGGAAGGGGGTAGATCGATAAATAATAATTGTTCCTCGGATTTTTGGCACTGTATAAACTCTTGTAATATTTTGGACTTAGGTTATAAGGGTTGTAAATATACTTCGTTTAATCATCGTCGAAGAAGTGCTACTCATAGTAATCTTATCCTAGAAAGACTTGATAGAGTTTTTGTTAATAATGAATGGCTTGTAAATTGGCCGAATGCTAGTGTTACTCATCTTCTCAAAACCACTCGGATCATAATCCTCTTCTTATCTCCCTTGCAAATAAATTTGTCCGGGAAGATACTAAACTTTTTAGATCTAAAAAATACTGAATGGATCCCTGATTTTAGTAATATTGTTGGGATTAGTTGGACTAGTTCTAATTTTCTCAAAGCTGCTTCCAACTTCCAGATTTCTATTACTGATTGGAGTAAACAAACTTCCGATAATTTTTTTCGTCAGAAAAAACGTATTCTTGCTTGCCTAGCTGGAATTCAAAAATCTTCCTCTTATTCTACTAGTTATTTCCTTCACACTCTGGAACATGACCTTAAGGCTGATTTTAACGCTATTCTTAAGTCTGAGGAAGATTGTTGGAAAATCCGCTCCCATATAAATTTGTTTAATAAAGGGGATGCGAATGCTAAGTTTTTCCACCTCTTTGTTATATGTATTTTAAGGATAATAATGATAATTGGATTACTGACTTTGCAGAAATTAAAGTTCATGCTTTCCATTTTTTCTCTACTAGTTTTACTATTAGCCATACATCCACTAACTTGTCCCACATTAAGAACTCTCCTCCTAGCTTTCATAAATTAGATCTATCTAATTTAGATAGTCTGCTTCAAGATTTTGAAATCTTTTACTTTAAACCGTTTAAGGCTCCAGGTCCTGATAGCCTGCATCCTCACTTTTTCCAGTCTCAATGGAATACTGTAGGAAAGTCTGTCAAAGACATGTGCCCCGGGATCTTCCGAAGCCAAACCCTCCCTCTGTCTTTGAATGATACCTACCTTTGTCTCATTTCTATTTTCCTTAATGCAAACCAATTAAAGAATTTTCAGTCCATATGTCTTTGCATTACTGCTTATAAAATAATTACCAAAACTATTGTAAATCGCCTCAAGCCTTTCTTAACTAAGCTTATTAGCTCGTACCAATCTAGTTTCCTTAAAGGTCGCAGAGCATGTGATAATGCTATTCTCGTGCAGGAACTTATAAATTCTATCAATAAATCTCGGAACAAAGTTGGAAGCTTCATTCTTAAGCTTGATATGGAAAAAGTTTTTGATCGGCTCAAGTGGTCTTTTTTCTATCATACTCTTTTATATTTTAAATTCCCTCCAAAAATTACCTCCCTCATTATGCATTGCATATCCAGTAGTAATATGGCTATCCTCGTTAATGGATCCCCTACAAACTACTTCTCTCCCTCTCGGGGTGTGCATCAGGGTGATCCCATATTCATTTTATGTATGGATATGTTATCCAACTATATTACTCACCAAGTGGATAATCTCTGTTGGGATCCAATTACAGTTAGTCAAATGGTCCTCCTATATCTCATCTCTTCTTTGTCGAAGATCTTACTCTCTCCTCCAAGGCTACCACCAAATCAATTCTTACCATCCATAATTGTATGTATTGCCTCAGTACCTTATCTGGCTAAAAAATAAATGCGGCAAAGTCTAAGGTTATTTTTTCCCCTGTTGCTCTAATAATGCAAAGTGCCTCATCAAGGGTCTGTTTGATATCTCCCTGTTCACAAATTTTGGTAAATACTTAGGTTTTCCTACTCGTAATCATAAGCCTGAGAATAATTCATTATTGATAATATGTGGGAAAAACTTGATTCCTGGAAATTCAATTATTTATCCCAAGCAGGAAGGCTTGTTCTCATCAAGTCCACCTTAGATGTAATTCCTGCTTATATAATGCAATATCAGAAACTCCCTAAGAAGATTTGTCATACTATTGATAAGATCCAACGTAATTTTCTTTGGAGGTCTACCAGTAAAAAACGCAAGCTTCATTACATAAATTGGGATAAAATCACCTCTCCTAAAGATAAAGGGGGGCTGGGTCTTCACAAAGCCGAGCTTAAAAAACAGGCTCTTATTTCAGGCTTATCTTGGAGAATGTTTACAAACTCTACAGCCCTTTGGGCAAAAGCTCTCCTCCTAAAATATAACCATCATCTTACCCGCCCCTCTACTTCCTTTAGCTGAAATAATATTCTCTTCAGCGGTTCTATTTGCACCCAAGCAACTGCTTGGGATCCTGCCTCGGGCCGATCAATTAATGTTTGGAATCATCGTTAGATTCCTACCTTTCCTTTTATACGTCAAATTCTTTATGGTCCTCTTAATTCCAGTGAAGAAAATTTATGTCTCAGTGATCTTTGGACTGGTAGTACTTGGGACTGGATGAAACTATCCTTCGAGATGCCTACAAATCTTATGATTAAAGCTAATCATATTAGGCTTAATTTGTCTATGGGTTTGTTGGACCAACCTTTTTGGGCTTACAATAAGAATGGTCTTTTCTCTACAAAGTCTGTCTACATTGCTCTTTCTAGTCTCTCAACTCACTCTTATGATTTTGGTTGGATCTGGAAACTCAACACGTTAGGAAAGATCAAACATTTTCTTTGGCTTTGCTCTCATGGTAGACTGCCTACTACATCATACTTATACTATATAGGACTTTCTCCGAACCCTAGCTGTCCAGTTTGTTGTTCACAGTCAGAAAGAGCAGCCCACATTTTTACTAGATGCTTCGTTGCTTAAAAATTCTAGTTGGATATGGGTCTAAATCTTTCTAGTTTGGATACGCCCACCATTCATTGGCTCAATGCTCTTAAATTTCTTTCTCCTCCCTTTCTTGATAGTTCCATCGATTGGTAAACTCTTCTCCCTATTGCTCTATGGCACATCTAGATAAATCGAAATAATAATAGTTTTTAAAAAAAAAAAAAAAAAGAATTTCCCATTGTTGCTACTGTTCGAACAAAAACTGATGAATACATACATTACTGCTACCTTTTTCCATAGCAACTACACAGGTTATATCCGGTGGTTCCTTCCAACAACTGGTGTTTTTAATCTCATATTGATGGGTGTTTCACTGTGAATACCAATCGTTGTGGTTTTGGTGGGGTTATCCGAGATTTCTCGGGTGCCTGGGTAATTGGTTTCTACAGAAAGAGCAGTAGTCATTGCCACACTTTGGTGAAATTGGAGGCGATGCTCAATGGTTTGGAATTAGTTGTTGCTTCACTTATTGTAGAAATTGATTCAGTGGAAGTTATACAGCTTATTCATCATCTATTACCTCCATATAATGATATCCTTCATAAATGTAGGTTAATGTTGAAGAGCGTAGGGAGTCCAGTGGTGCAACATAATTTTCGGGAAGCAAATATAGTAGCTGACTTTTTTGTCAAGAAAAGGGTCGCAGCAACTTCAGTCATCAGCTAACCACCACATTTTCAAATCTCTACCGGTGGAATTAGTTGAACAGATTCAAAAGAATATTAGCGGAATTCTACTCTCTTGGTTGATGTATAATAACCTCCTCTGTATAGGCAAACAGTCCGTGTCAACTTCTGTTAGAACTAGTGTTCTCTAATGCTAGGCATATTACTACTACTGTAACCTCTTCTAGTTTAAGCTCTACTACTGTTAGGACTTCCCCAGGAGTTTCTCTACCCTATGTACTAATGTCTA
This sequence comes from Capsicum annuum, assembly GCF_002878395.1. Taxonomy (NCBI): domain Eukaryota; kingdom Viridiplantae; phylum Streptophyta; class Magnoliopsida; order Solanales; family Solanaceae; genus Capsicum; species Capsicum annuum. The sequence goes on along the minus strand of NC_061116.1, from coordinate 204,212,266 downwards.
ACTTACATATAGTAATATTTTTCTTGTTTTTAACCCAACAAAAAAAAAAAAAAAAGAAAAAAGTTAGCCCTAATAATTTCAATCTAAAAAAAAATGGTGTCTAATTAGAGACATTGGAGATGTAGAAAACACAATATTTTCCTAAGCATTATTATCTCCCCCATCGGCCAACGATTCCAACCGCGGATCATCTTACTCTTCCGCTATCAAAAGAACGAGCAGGTTCTATATGTCAAAATTTTAGACCATCCATATATCTTAATTTTAATGTATTTTAAGAAAAATAAAATTATCATAATGTCAATGTGAGCACTATCATATTTTATAAAAATAGTAAGAAAGAAGAAGAAGAAGAGTTATGAAAAGACATGCAAAGGAAGAAAGTTATCCACAATCATAATATGTTTTTTTTTAAAAACCGATTATTATGTAAAAGATCTTATCTTTTTAAATATTTCATTAATACATTTTTTGCTAAACTCGTTAAAGAGTAGGTGTTAATAGTATATAAAAAGAATATAAAGTAAAGTGTATAAAAAAATAGTACTAATAAATAAGATAAATTCTTAAAAATACATAAAATAAAAATATGTGTATAATGAGATCTTCTGAGAGAATTATCGATTAGTTAAATAATAAAAAAAACACAAAGAGACAAACTCAATAAATAGAATAATTTATCATATATCAACCGCAAATGCCCAAGTGATATGAAATGAAATGTGTGAAAAAAAGTAATTTTCATCAACAATATGTCACAATTTTAGTGGAGAATTTTTTTTTTTAATCATGTCACAATTTTGGAGGGAGAAAGAAATTGTATCAACTACATGTCACAAGTTTAGAGGAAAAAAGTAATTTATCAATCACATGTCACAATTTTAGAGGATTTAAGAAAAAATTAAATTATTATAATCTTATCAACTATATGTCATAATTCTAGAGGAGAAAAATAATTTACCAATACATGTCTCGAGTTTAAAGGATTTTAAAAAAAATTAAAACTACCATAAGTCATTTTGAGGACTACCAAATTTTGATATTCTCCCTTATAAATTTACTAGTTTCAACCAGGCTCGTGCTAAGCCCAGACCCAAATTCAGAATAGAAAAATAAAATAATAATTTATATCATATTTTTTATCTTATGATTAATCTTATTTAATGAAATATTAAACATGCCTTTTTTATAAGTATTCATAATTATTTAAGTTCATAATCATATAATTGGATAATTTAAATTAGAATAATATTTTTGAGAAATAAATATATTGTCAGAGAATTAGATATATAAATAATTCTTGAAGATAAATAATTTTTTAAGATAAATATATAAATAATTATGATTCGATAAAAATAATAAAAATATACGGTACTTTTATGAATTTGTTAGTATAGATAAAATAAATTTATTTTGATGAAAAAAAAAAATTTCTTCTTATAGATTTATTTAATACAACAAATATTTCTACGACTTTAATTTTATATTAAAATAATTAGAATATTAATTTAGAGCCTTAATATGTATGTATGTATGTACATATGCATATCTAAATATATGTATGTACATAGGCATATACACATAGTACAACTAATTCTACATATATTGGTTTATATATATATATATACTAGTTCCAACCAGGTCAGAGCTAATAGAAAAATAAAACATTAATTTATATCATATTTTTATCTTATAATTAATCTTAGAATATTATTTTTGAGAAATAAATATATTGTCAGAGAATTAGATATATAAATAATTCTTGAAGATAAATAATTTTTGAAGATAATTATATAAATAATTCTGATTCGACAAAAATAATAAATAAAAAATACAGTACTTTTATGAATTTGTTAGTATAGATAAAATAAATTTATTTTGATGAATTTTTTTTTACTTCTTATAGAATTATTTAATACAACAAATATTTCTATGACTTCAAATTTATATTAAAATAATTAGAATATTAATTTAGAGACTTAACACAAATTAACTTGATAATGATGAATAACGACATTAAATAGTAATTGAATTACAGTAATACATTACTCATTTACTTGTCATATTTATTTTCTTACACGCCCTTTAAAGAATAAGCTTTTAGTCTCATTTTAATTATTAATTTACTTTTTTTAAATGTCCACTAAGAAAAATAATAAATATAAGATATTATTTATTAAGTTGCCCTATTTAGTACTTATATTTTTTTAAAAAAATTAAATCACTTTTTTAAAAGATTTCAACGGTGTAGTAAAAAATTATTGCAAACTTTAATTTCGTATTAAAAGTTATTCTAGCATAATTTTCTTCAAGTTAAAGTAATTGTTTTTAATAAATAAAAGAAGTTATAATTAAAAGGCAATCCAATAAATAACAAAAAGAAACCAATTACAAAAGACCAAGATGGTCTTAACAAAAAAGGAGAGGACAAAAATAAAATATACAAGAAAATGAAACCATCAATACACTACAAATTTGACATGTATAGCAACTTTACTTTACAAAATAAAGTGAAATGTTTAAAAAGTCCTTGTGAGGACTACCAAATTATGATTCTCCCTTATATATGTAAGTATTTGATATTATGGATAACACAACTTACACTTAACATGAACAATAATTCATAAGATTCATATCATATTTTTTTTTTAACTTTATAATTAACATAATCTAATGGCGAACATGTTAAACATGTTTCTTTAGATTATAATTACTAAAGTTTTTAATCACTAATTGAATATTTTTAAATAAAATTTTGATTTGTGCGGAAGGAAGTATTACAGAAGAATTGGAATATATCAAAAGGCCACAAGTAATTCAATATTTTATAAAGTAACATGATTTAAAATACCTTAATAATTACAATTCTATGAAGATCATAAATATAATAAATTGATATTTTTATGAATTTATGGATATGTAATTTCCTAATTATAGATAGAAATAAATTTATTTTAATATTTATTGAGTTTTAGTTTCATTCATAATTTCATTTCATGTAGCAAGACTTTTTGCAAAATTCAAATTTTTTTTTTTTATCTTATACAACAAATATTTCAATGACTTCAACTTCAAGTATATATAAGAATAGTTACGACCTTAATTTAGAGCCTTTACACAAATTAACTTAATGATGGTCTATAAGGATATTAACTAATAATTAAATTAAATTAATAAATTATTTCATTTGATCGATTTACTTGTCGTGTTTGTCTTTTACAACACTCACCATAAAAGAATATTTTATTTATCCTCTTTTAACTATTGATGTATTTTTTTTCATGTCCACTAACAAAAATAATAAGTATAATGTGTTACTTATTATTTTATTAAGTTATCCTATTTATTACATGATTTTAAGAATTGAACAATATTAAAAGAACTATAAAAGTTTTAGTTGAAAATTATTGTAAACTTTAATTTTGTTTTAAAGTTATTTTGAAAATATATTTTTTTTTTAACTAAAGTGATTGTTAATTTAAAATAGAGTTTTAGTTAAAATGTCATCTATTAGGTAGCAAGAAAAGATCAATTACAAGCACACAAGTAGGAATGATTCTAAAAAAAATAGTAACGACAAAAATAAAAATATTTAACAGACAGACACGCCATTAATTGCTATGTATAATAATTTAATCCACTTAACTAAAAAAGTAAAATACCTAAAATATCCTTAATGAAAACTATCGAAATTTGAAATTCTCTTATATATAGTACTAATAAAATATTTGATATTACAGATAACACAACTTACAAGTTACACGTAACATGAGCAATTATTCATAAGATTCATAACTAAGACAGTTAATCATTTCCATCATGTCCAATTCATGATATTATTCTTAATACATATAAAACAACAAACAAAGAAACAAAATGGACGGAAATCAATTTTTGAATCACGATGAACAAGAGAAGTTGCTCAGATGGTAGACAACTCTCATCTCCAATTCTAAGACTGTAATCAAATAGGCATCAAAAAGGTGGGAGAACCCAAGTCCCGACTTTGTAAATACGATAATTCCGACTCAAGAGAATTTCAATAATTATTTTTCGGTCTTCTTTTTTTGTTTTTTAGTAACATAAATAGAATATTTTTGTGCCACTATTATTAGTTGAAATCGAAATATGTTGAGTTTTAAGTGATAAAATGTAAATATAAAATAGAGGAAAAGTGAATTTAGTTTTTTTTACTTTAAAGAAATAAGTGTTTTCCCACATTGATGGGAGAAAGAAACTTCTTTATGCTTAAATATAAAAGCACGCCTTAATGAGGATAATGAGGTAAGAAAAAGACAAGTTTCACATTGTCATTGTGGTTCAACAAATTTGAGGATCACTATTTACTAAAATGAATCATTTTATCTTGAGAAGACATTTTATTTCTTCATCTCTTTCTTAATAATGGTTTTTCTATTTTCTAGAAAATAATTCGAACTTCATTTTGATAATTCATAAGTTCTTTAAATTTGTGTTTAAAGTTCTTGTTGTTAATACAAATTTTATACCCAAAAATAACAAGATATACAACCACATTCTCTTATCTTAAAGGAGAAATTTTAAAGTCACACAGAAAAACCAAAAGTTAAGCGACTATACTCTATGCAATTACATATGATTTGATGAGGTCCATTATTTTGTATTTTTTTATGAGGTCCATTTGTTGATACTTTCAAGTTGAATTAAATAAACAACGAAGAATAAAAAGGTAAAAAGTTACCCCAACATATATTTATACTAATTACTAAATAGTAAGTACTCCTTCCGTTTTAAAAAAATAACATATTTTTTTTTAATCCATTTAAAAAAGAAATGACGTTTTTCTTTCTTTGACAATACTTTAATTTCAACTTGTGGTGATATATATTTAAACGTCAGATGCTGTAGGCAAATTGCTACACTACCTTGCGGGTGATATATATTGTTTTTGCCGGAAAGAAAACTAGTTGAAACTTCAAAGACAAATTGCAACAAGGTCCATTAACGTCAGTACATATATATAGTCCAGATTATTTAACGTAATATATTTTAAAGAGCCTATAAAATGGGTTCAGCTGCATGCAATTATACACAATAAACAAAGACACTTAATTAGAGAGTAGAAAATTAAATCAAAAATGGGTTCTGAAAATATGAAGCTTCCAAATATAGACTTTTCTCATGAAGACCTAAAGCCAGGAACACTTGTATGGAACCAAGTGAAAGGTCAAGTTCACAAAGCACTTGTAGAATTTGGCTGTTTTGAAGCATCTTTTGATAAAATTTCTATACATCTTCGAAATTCCATTTTTGAATCCTTACAAGAGCTGTTTGATCTCCCTTTACAAACCAAACTTAGAAACATTTCGAAGAAACCATTTCATGGCTATGTTGGACAGTATCCTGCAGCTCCACTCTATGAAAGCATGGGCATTGATGATGTTGAAAAATTCACTCAGATTATATGGCCCCAAGGAAATCCTTCTTTCTGGTAAAACATATATTCTTCTCCTTCATTATGTTTGGTATTAATTCACTTAATATATTTAAAATTAACTGGCCCGACTAATCAAGATTGACGTTAGATGGCCTATTATGGGATAAATAGCTAGTGACTCTCCATTTTCAGGACTCGAAACAAAGACTATGGTTAATAGTGGAGCCCCACAATGGCGGAAGCTGGGTTTCGCCAGAGAAAATTCAAAATCTATAATATACAGTGTAATTTTTCTCCCTTGAAAAGGAGGGATACACGACTATACATCCTACAAAACTGCAGCAGATCTACTTATGACACAGAAAAGAGACATAAACATGAAAAATCACTAAATATTTTATTAAATTTTAAACTCATAAATTTGGATCCACCTCTATGATCATCAGAACCCTTAGTGTTGTAAATTTTTTATGTGTGTTGGCAGCAAAACTATTCAGTCATACTCAGAGCAACTATCAGAGTTAGACCAGACAATAAGGAAGATGATTCTGGAGAGCTTAGGCATCGAAAAGTACATGGATGAGCATATGAATTCGACCAACTACCTTCTTCGAGTCATGAAGTATAAAGGACCTCAAACCAGTGAGATTAAAATAGGACTAAAAACTCACACTGACATAAACACTGTTACTATACTGTACCAAAATCAGGTAACTGGTCTTGAAGTTTTGACCAGAGATGGACAGTGGATCAATGTTGAACCTACACCAAACACTTTCATTGTCATGATTGGAGACTCTCTATATGTAAGCTACCTCTTCCAACATTAACTTTTTCTTTTTAGCTATGTTTCTTTAAGGGTATTAAGATTTAATTATCCCTCGTTTCAATTCATTTAGTAGTGTTTAATCCGGTAAGAACTTTGAGAAAAAGATAATTTTTTTGACTTCGTCTAAAAAAAGTGATAGACATTTGTGTATTTTATGTTATGTTATTTTTACTTATTAAAGGTAAAATGAGAAGTTTAAAGAAATGTGGACATTCTTTTCAGCTCATACTTAAAATAGAAGTACGCTACATAAATAAAACAGATGGAGTATGTATCTATTTATCCACAATATACATGAAAAAATTTTCCCTCAAAAAGTGTTCAACTGATGTCACTTGTGCCACCGACTGTAATTCTCTTTTTACATACATCAACTTATTTTAACGAGTTGTGACTTGGTAACCGATCTTATTTTAAAGGTTACTAGGTAAACTTTTTAGAAAAAAAAAAATTATGAATGATTACGTATAGCTTTCCTTTAGGTGACTTGATAGGTAAAAATTCTTTATATTGTTAGGGCTAGGACTAGGATATGAAGTATGAATGTTTATGTGTGGCTTGGATATGAAGTGAGAATGTTTTTGTACATAGGCATGGGTAAATGGTCGATTGCATTCGCCATATCATAGAGTGATGATGAAAGGAAATGAAGCAAGGTACTCAGTTGGTTTGTTTTCAATACCTAAAGCTGGATACACAATAAAGGCACCAGAAGAATTGGTAGATGATGAACATCCTTTACTATTTAAGCCTTTTGATCACGTTGAATTCCTTGCTTTCTACTACACTGAAGAAGGCCAAAGATGTGCATCTGCTCTGAAGACCTATTGTGGTGCCTAAGCTAATTTAATTGATTATTATGTTTACCATGAGTTGTTGTCATGTGAAAAGGAAGTCACGGGTTCAAGCTTTGGAAACAATCACTTGCAATTGCAGAAATGTAACGTGAGGTTGCGTACAATATGCCCTTGTAGTCGGCCCCTTCCCCGGACCCTACGCACAGTGGGAGCTTAGTGCACCGAGCTACTTTTTTTAAAAAAAAAAAAATTATGTTTAGCATGAAAATAAACTTTATATGCACCATCTGAGTTTATGCTTATGTTTTACTGGTCCCAGTGATTATAATGTTGTTAATGAAAACTTCCAAAACTAAATTGATAAAAGTTTGGTCGGTTTTATAAAATGATACATAACTGAAAGGGATGTTAAATGCAACGGTTTGGATGAAACAAAAGGGTTTTAAAAAAAAAAAAAAAAAGGAATGTCGTCGTTGGTGATGAACAGAGCCGGATTCAGGATTTGGAGTCTCCGAGTGTCAAATAGACTAATTGATTGAGTTAGTTGGAGACTCCAAATCCTAGATGCCGAGCCAGCTTGGGTTTCATTTGAACCCCTCGCAAAAAACTATACTATTATTTATGCATGATTTAAATTAGTAATATTTTTTGTATATATAGTAAATATTGAACGGGAGAACACGAGTTACCCGTGTAACAGCCAGAATTACTTACCTCTATAGTGCAACAACTTGTCGATGATCTGCCAATTAAGACATCAAATTAAGCACATTTTAAGTTACTTTTAAACAACTTTATGCGTCACTTAATACAATTTCAGTTGGAAATCTTAGGAGAAAATACAATAACATTATGTCATTAAATAAGAAAATTCATTACACTGATTTAAACCACAATAGATGCTTACATTTTATTAAACTGCGGAATGTCATTAGATTTCACCAATCACAAAATCAGATTTCAAACCACGTGGCTGAGTAATGTTATGATTGTTCCAACTTTGGCTGAAGTATAAGATTAAATTGAAGAGGGAGAACTTAAATTTAAATGACATTTTTTCCTACTAACAAAAAGATTGAGTTTTTGACCAAAATCATCCTTATTATTTCACTCAAACTTTAAATTAATCCTTATAATATGTCACTTAACTTGAAACATCCTTTTTTTTTTGTCAAGAAGAAGGACTTAAACTAAAAACATTGGAGTGGATCCAGGAATAGTTAGTTAGGAATTACAAAAACATAACCAGGCCCAGTGTTTGGGCTTAAATTATAATCATTAACACATCTAGCAAAAAAAGTTACTGCCATGTCTGCCCAAAGAGGTTTCTGTGCATAGGCGGAACTTCAAAAAGGTGACTTGTTAGTTGTGTTTCCTGCTGAGAGCGTAGCTTTGCCAATGCATCTGCGACTCCATTTTGTTCCCTATAGCAATGTACCACTTTGGGTATTCCTAGCCTTCTTAGTTTTGATCTGCAGTCATCAATGATTGAATGATAAAGTAAGTTTCTGTTAGCAAGCAATAAAATAATCTCAGTCGAGTCAACACAAATTTCAATAGGAGTGAAGTTGTTTTCTTCCACCAGCCGGAGACCTTCTTGGAGAGCTAAGAGCTCCATCTGATTATTCGTAGCCCAAGGGTAGGCCCTAGCAAAACCTAACACTCATCCCCCATCAGCACTCCTAATAACTCCCCCTATACCCCCTCTCTCTGGGTTACCCTTGCATGCCCCATCAGTGTTGAGCATGTAGGACCCTAACTTAGGTCTGATCCATCTCAGGTTGATGACAACCTTGTGGTGTAGTTTCTTATTTGGGGAGACCAAGGAGATATATTTAAGGGTCTCATCATAAGATTCTTTCCAACAAGGATGAGTGTTAAGGTTGTTGAAGATGTTATGATTCCTATTTTTTCAAATGGCCCAGAGACTGAAAGGGAGAATGTTATGCCAGTTCAACATCTTGTCAAAAGGCTTATAATTCAATCTCGACCAGGTGAAGTGTCACTTGTGACAGAAGAAACTGTTGATAGTTAAACCCTTAGTCTTGGTACCAGCCTGGAGGAGATTATCCCAAAAGGCTTTTGAGGTGGGGCATTGAAACAAGATATGGGTAGAGTCTTCTATCTGGTTGTTGTAGACCTTACAGATAGGACTGATACCAATATCAATTCTAGCAAGGTTTTCAGCAGTAGGGAGCCTATTGTGTTGGGCTAGCCAGAGGAAATTTTTTATTTTTGGAGGGAAATTGATGTGCCAGATCTAGTGAAAGGGATAAGTGGCATGTCTGTTATGGACATTCCCCAAATTGGAGATCAGTTTATACATAGAATTGGTAGTAAAACAACCATTTCCAGTGAGTCCCTAAATCAGATGATCAGTATGAGACCTGGTATTCCACCTAAAGTAGCTTTGGATATCAATGATGAGGTGTGGGGGGAGTTGAAGATAAAGGTTCATAAATTTCCATTCTCCCCTATTCCACACCATAGCCAAGGTCAGGTTTGAATCATTTAAAGAAAGGGAGCCTTGGATTAGATTTCTCAAAGGGTCCAGGTGTGGAATCCATCTATCCTCCCAGAATTTAATCCTGTTACCATCTTTAGGGATCCAGTGAGCCCCCAATTTACATAAAGCCCCACCCTGGGTGATAAACTTCCAGGTTATAGATGGGGACCTTAAAGGAGAGAGATTGGGTCTATCATACTTACCCCTGAGGATTGAAGCCCAGAGAGCATTAGGTTTATGGTAATACCTCCAGGCCAGGCTGGAACTAAAGGTCTCATTTCTAGATTTAGCTTTGTGGATACCCAAACCCCCCTCCTCATTGGTCTTTGAGATGGAATCGCAGTTTAGCAGATGGAGTTTTCTTTTCTCAAAAGTTGTTCCCCAAACAAAGTTTCTTTGGATTTTATCAATCTGGGATAGGATGATACTGAGGAGGTTAGTGTATTGCCTAGTATGGGTAGGGATGCTGTTGAGGGTGGATTTGGCCAAGATGACTCTACCATCCATGCTTAAGAGATTCACTTTCCAGCCAGTCAATTTGGAATTAAGATTATCAATAATGAAATTGAAATCTCTATTGGTTGGATTTTTATGAAAGATGGAAAAGCCCAGGTATTTTCCAAAATTATCAGAAGTTCTAATAGAAAGGATAGAAGACAGGTGGCGCTTGATGTTAGTGGGACGATTCCTGAAGAAAAGGACTTTAGATTTTGTGTGTTTGATCTTTTGTCCAGAGTGAGTGCTGAAATCTCTGAGCACCCTGTTGATGGTGACACAGTTGTTAGTGTTGGCCTTAGTAAAAAGGGTAAGGTCATCAGCAAAGAATAGATGAGAGAGTTTTGATACTTTATTACTGATAGAAAGGGGGTGTCATTTTAGGATGTCCACTTCATGGTTAATTCTTTTAGAGAGGAGTTCCATGCACAATATAAAAATATAAGGTGAGATAGGGTCCCCTTGTCTAATACCTCTTGTAGGCTGAAAGAAACTGGTCCTTTCCCTATTTATAAGGATAGAAATTATGGAAAAATAGATGCAGGACATAATGAAGGAGGATAGCTTGGGAGGAATTTTGAAGAAGTGAAGGGCTTATCTAATGAAAGACCACTCAATCCTATCAAAGGTTTTCTCTAGATCAATTTTGAGGACCATGCCACTCTGTTTGGCCCTCATATTCTGGAAGTGGGTGATGACTTCTTGGACAATTATAGTATTATCAGAGGTTCTTCTGTTAGGAAAAAACTAGCTTGATTGTCTTCAATGATCTTTTTCAGGTGAGATCTCAGTCTCCTAGCTATGATCTTGGTGATGAACTTATACAGAGTATTGCAAAGACCTATGGATCTGAAGTTTTTTAAAATAGAGGCATTAAAGCACTTGAGGATGAGGCATAGATAAGTAGAGTTGACCTTAGGATCTATACTACCCCTAAAGAAGGTTTCTTTACAGAATCTGATTGCAGGGAGTTCAAAAGTGTCCCAGTACTTCTAAAAGACAAAAGGGTGGATTCCATCAGGTCCTGGGGCTTTATCGGGCTTGAAGGAGTACATAGTGCTCTTGATTTCTTCAAAAGAAGATATATTTTTCAGAATGGAATGGTCCTCATTGAGGATGGATCCATGGATAGAAGGATTTGGTTGACAAGCCTTAAAGGAAGCATTATGGCAAGTCAAGAAGGGAGAATTGTAGTAGGACAGGATATGCTCTTTTATGGAGTCAGGGTGGTGATCCAATTACCACAGTCATCTTTCAGGGCATGAATTCTATTCCTCCTTCTTCTAATTAGAGTAGTAGAATGAAAGTACTTGGTATTGGAATCTCCTTCAGATAACCAGGAAATTCTGGACTTGAGTGTCCAAAACTCATGTTTATGTCTCAGGATGAGGCTGAAGTCCCTAGTGAGAGTCCTTTCCAGGTTTTGAAGAAAGAAATTGGTAGGGTAATTTGGGGACTTTTGAATGCCTGCGAGTCTAGCAAGAATGTCCCTTGTCTTTTTAAAGATGTTACCAAAGGTGAGTTGATTATGGGTCCTGGCATGTTCCTGGAAAACCTTGGTATCCTCCACAATAGGCTCATTCCTACCAAAGGAATTATGAATCACTTGAGTGGAGCTGGTATGACAGAACCATATGGATTCAACTTTAAAGGGTTTATCTAGATTAGAGAGAAAAGGCTGGAGATTAATAAGGAGAGGACAATGATTAGAATGGGTCTTAGGAAGGTGGATAACAGAGATTTTAGGAAATAAATAAAGCCACTCCCCATTGGCAAAAATCTATCAAGTCTTTCTAAGATGAGAGCTCTCCTATTTCTATATCTTTTATTAGTCCATGTGAATTTACTACCCTTGAATCCAAGGTCAGCTAGATTGCACCTATTAATGCAATTGCAGAAGGAGTTAACCGTGTTCCTGTTAATGCCATTGCTACCAAATTTCTCTAAAGCTCTAAGAACCTCATTGAAATCCCCCCAATGAGCCAAGTAGTATTGCTAGGGTTACTGGCATAGATAACACTAAAAAGTCAATTAGAAAGAAGGTTACTAACCTTAATAGCAATATGAATGCCCTAAGGATGAATGACAATATCCTGAATAGAGAGTAAGACACTTTTCCATGTGATGATAATACCCTCAAAATTACCAGAAGTAGGGTACTGAATTTGAATATTAAAGCCTAAAATCTGCACTATCCCTTTGTGGTCAGTCATTCGAGTCTCAAGTAGAACTAGAAGGGAAGGCTTATGAATGTTTATCATAGTCTGACAGTGTCTCAAGGTTGTTTGTTCCCCTAACATTCCGTATTATTAGATTCATATGGGAGAATCAGGGGGGTTTGAAGGTTTTCCAGTAAACTCTTTCCTTTATCCAGTATTGGGGAGAAGGCAGCAGGTATTGAAGGGTCCTTTCTCTTCCTAGATAAAGGGTTCATTATTGAGGAGTAGAAGATTCCCGTTCTTGGGAGTTTTAGCTCTAGATCAAACTTGTTGAGTTTCATTAGAAGAAGAACTAGGGTGAGTTCACTGGTAAGGTTCTCGAATGAGTGAGCATGAGGTCTTTCTAGAGTGATGACCTCCATTTGAGGGGCTTTCAGTGAGGCCAGTATACCTTTTATCTCTCTGTTGCTTTCTCTCATGGCCTCCAAAGTCTTCTCCCTTTCCATCATTTCCAGATGGTGCCTGAGGTGGTGGGGTATTTGGGGCTTTCTGGGGTTGGTGGTGATCCCATAGCTTGGAACAAAATAAGGATCCTCCCTTAGAAATTTCATCATTCGAGGAAAAATAATAGAAGGCTTTGACTCATGTTCGATAGTTCTGATGTGATCAGCTCCGTCGACTAGTTGGTCGCCAATCCTTGACTGAAAATGCTCCGCATTATGGTCATCCAGACGTTTTGACCATAGTTGGTTAGTCCCTGGTTCATTTCTTCCCTCGCTAGCTGAGCTAGATAATGAGGGTCCGGAATCAGCAGGGTGATCGACCTCCCTTCCATATTTAGTTTGAGTGGGATGGTCTGTTGAGAGAGACATATCTCGAGCCACGACACAGGGTAGTGGTTCGAGTTTAGTGGTTTGATTTTGTAAACCATGAGGGGTAGTTGGGACTGACTCGAGAAATCCATTAAAAGATTGAGAAAAGGAGTTGTAAGGAGAGGAATGGAGGAGTTTTTATTAAAAATATTTTGAGAGAAGACTCTGTGGTTTCCCTTCATGTCTACTGTCTGAGCATTAAATGAAGCTCTGTTGGAAAAGACAGTATCAGTCCCTTAATTGATGTGCACCGGCAAAGCACAACCAGAGGGAATAACATACGTTATGAGAGATAGAGGGGAGTGGGATTTTTTATCCAAGTTAGCATAAGGAGAATTGCTGAATAAGCTAGGAGTAGCGGGTTGGGTTGGAGGGACTATTAGGCCATCTATCTGGGCCTCTAAATTGGCGATAGTCTGATCTGGGCTAAGTGGGGCACTAGGCCTCTTCAGACTGTTTGATTTGGGCCGAGTATTAGTCAGATCTAATTTGGGTCCAGGGGACCAATTGGACCTTGACGTACCCAACCCATAAGGGTTGTTAAAAGAAGAAGGGGACTTATATTCGACCGCCAGTGTTGGATCACCGGAGTATGATTTCTGATGGACATCTGAGGCAAGAGATTTGAGAAACTTACTTGTATTTGCATCAAACCTATTTACCTTAGTGATAGATTGCCTTGATTTGTTACCTTGACCGATGTGATTTCGATCCTTTTTAATTTTGTTGAAGTCACTGTCATCCATTCTTCCTGCGCTGTTGTCGATGGTTCCATGACTTTGTTGGATTTATCAACTTTTCCATCAATGGTAAGGTGGCAGCTACCCAGAGTATGTCCCAAGGATCCGCATGTTTTGCAGAGAAATCCTTCGCATTCATAATGGATAACTTGAGTGTGTTTGCCGATAATGACTAAGGGTATCAACGGAGAGTTCAACAGAACTTGGATGCAGATTCTTGCATATCTTTCTCTCAATGTTGAAAATGTACAGGCATCGATCTTGAGTAATTTCCCCACCTTACAGCCCACTCTCTGCAAGATTGAATTATCATAGAACTCAATGGGCAACTGGGGTTATCTTATCCAGATCGCGATGGATTCAATCAGGGAGTCCTAGGGCACGAAGTTTGGTTCCCACAGACTAATTGATAGGTATGTGCCGGCTACAAACCATGGTCCTTCTTGTTATAAAACCCTCTTTTGCGATTCTGGGTTAGAGAATTTGACTGTATAGTACTCAAGTCCCAAATCTATCAAGGGAAAAGATTCCTTCAACTTCTACATATCAATGAGCTTTTTTTTTTAAGTACAAATGGTGAATTTGCTGCCCCGCTAATTTTATTATGACGGAAAATTTCCAAGGGGAGCATAATTTTGTCATTTTTCCTGAGATAGCACAATCGAGTCTGAGCCTTCTCCTTCTTCGGGGGGGGGGGGGGGGGGGGGGGGGGGGGGGGGGAGGCGGGCGGGGGTCCTAAAGCTAGATTAGGGAGAATGGATGAGGGGATTTTCTTCCTCACTATATCGCTATAGAGGGGTTTATAAGGGGGGATCCATGGCCATGTCGCCAGTTAGGGTATTAGGTGGTTCAAGAGGGGTTCGAGGTTATGAGTAGGAGGAGGTCATTACTCCGGTGGATTGGTAGAAGCTGAACGTTGAGAGAGAAATTCCTTTTCGGGTTATTTGGTTGTGTTTGAAACATCCTTTAAGTTTTAAAAATTTGTCCAAAAACATCCCTTTGTTACATTTCTCATCCATTCGTAACGAAAGATTTTTTATTCACGTGACATATTTCTTTCTTCTTCCATATCTAATTCTAAGGGAAGTTTTATAAGACACAAGCTTCTGTCTTTTTTTTTTTTCTGGAGAGTTTTCGTTCTCCCGCCTCCCAAGGGACATGAAAATTAAAATTGTCTTCGCCAGTAAAGTTTATCTTGGGTGTAGCTTTATTTGTTGTGATATTTTGTAGTTAGTATGATAGGAGTAAATAATAGTAATAAAATTATGGTATATTTAATTGACATAATTATTTTAGTATAGGGGTCAAGTTAAACGAAAACAGAGGGAGTACATTATTTTATACATTTTGCACTACTGCACATTTCTTGCATTCCGCTCATTGTTTTATCTCATGACTACTCCCTCCATCAATCTTTACCTATCGACTATTGAATTGGTAAATACCTAAGAAACAATAAATAATAGGTTCGGTTCTACTATATCACAATTTGAATATAATAAAGTTAATGCTTTGAAAAATTCAATGAATTTAATAGCAACGGTAAAATTGACTCAAAATGAAAAATAATTCATTGATTTTTCAAAATGAATAAATATTATAAGACAACTATTTTTAATATACTGGACAATTAAAGATGAACGGGAAAGTCATTCTTTGGCATTTTGTACAAATCTTTAGCAATTAGTGGAATGTTACATTTCTGTACTTAATTACTGCAGCTTTCTAGATGTCCTAAATTATATATAAGACAATCAATGCAAAATCTAAACCATACATACTTCTTAAGATGATACAATTTAGCAGACTAGTTGAAAATCGAGTATTCAAACTAAAAGAGATAGAAACATATAATTGGGCAGAAAAGACAATGTACAATTATTTTCCTGGAGAAAGACCGTACAAAGCAAGTTTTTAGTATTCTTATGGAGAATGAGGAACTTACGGGGAAAGAAGAGTAAAAAGGTCATGTTTTTGGACTAACTTCCGTTAGGGATGGATGGAAAACATAACAGACGGATGTTTTTAAAAACTTAAAGGATGTTTCAAGTTAAGTGATTTATTACGAGGATGAAGTTAAAGTTTGGGTGAAACAATAAGGATGATTTAGGTCAAAAACTCCAAAAAAAAGATTGTTAGAAGTCAATAGTACAAATTCTTTCAGTCCGTCATCATCCTATATTAAAAAGATGGTGAAATATAAAGAAAGCATCTAGTTTGAAGCAGCTGGTAGGTTAATGTTTAATAATGTTATTTTGATGCACTGTAAGTGTATTTTGTGATGGAATCTTATGGTATTTGGTGATTTGATGAAATATAAAGATACTTTGAGGTTTGAAGCAATGCATAGATTTTTAAAATTTTTTTTATAGCATTACAACATTGTTATATTTTTACCTATAACTTCTAATTTAAATAGTACAAAATGACACATTCTTTTGCTTAAAAGTGGCTCAAAATTTGCTTTTGTCTTAAATTGGTGAGGAAATTCATTAAAATTCAATCAAGTTACTTCATAAGTGTAATTTTATAAGTTGTTTCATATTTGCAGTTAGGAACTAACTTGAATTAAATATGCTCTTATACTATGCGTGCATGTGCAAATATGCCCCCGATTAGATTCTATGTGAAATAAGTAATTTTTTTTTGGCGAATAAAATAACGACACTAAAAGCCATAATTTGGGTCTTCTGCACAAATAAGGGTAACTTCGCATATTTTAGGGGCAATTTTTACCATTTTACTTGTACTGGACATCCCAGAAAATCCTCCATGAGTTGTTTCCACTTTAGCCAAAAGAAGGAACCAAAAACAAAAAGAAGAAAGGTCAACTAGTGGACCACTTGAATGAAGAACAAGAAAGGCCAAGCACACAAAGGAGAGAAAAAATTGTTATATCACTTTATTGCATCTATGGTTCGTAATAATTTTGCTAGCACTCCCAAATTAGATAATCTTCTAAAAGTTCATCATGAAATCATAGACTCTACATGCAACAAAGGGACAAAAAGTAAAGAAAAAGAAGCACTACAATTGAAAATGGAGATAATTATATTAAAAGTCTAAGAACCTATGTGATCAATCTTAGCCAAAACGGAGTTTTCTTAATTTAAATGGGGAAAGAAAGCTGGCAAAAGGAGATTACTATTTCAAGCAACAACTTCCACTTTATAAGTCAAGTAGTGGAGGATGGAAGGAACTGAAAAGTAGGAAGTGATTGGACATGTTTATGTTCTTCTATAATTTTTTAAATTATCAAATCAAGTTAATAAAAGTCTTAAAATTTAATAAACAAATCAAGGCTAGAGAAACATTTTTTTGGCGGTTAGGTAAGTTTGTTTGGGGAAAATTCAGGCAATATAAGCAACTCAATTGGCCCAATTCGTAGAAGTTTGACGAGCTGTTCGATATTGTTATTGGCTAAAATTTGACACATTATTACTTAATTACAAGTGGGGATAAGCAGGCACGTCTTCGACATGGCTGCTTATTCTGCCTGTTTCAGCTGCTTCAATCGTAATTTTATGATGTTACCCTTAATTAATTATTATAGGTTATTTAAGTATTAAAATTTATAATATTTAATAAAAAATATAGAATAGACATAAAATAATAAATTAATATTTGATATTTTAAATTAATTTGATGTCTTATATGAGGTCCATTTTTGCTTTTTTCACAAGTATGTTTTATTGTAATTTTATTATATCACTTTTAGTTAGTTGTTATAAGTCATTTAAGATATGTCTTCTTCTCTGCTTCAATCGTGATTTTATTATATCAACCCTAACAGGTTATTTAAGTATTAAAAATTTATAATATTTAATAAAAAATATAAAATAGACATAAGATAATAAATTAATATTTAATTTTTTAAAGTAACTTGATGTCTTATATGAGGCCCATTTATGCTTTTTTCCACAAATATTTTTTATAGTAATTTTATTATATCACTTCTAATTAATTGTTATAAGTCATTTAAGACATGTCTTCTTCGCTTCTTCAATCGTGATTTTATTATATGACCCCTAATTAATTATTATGATCGCATTAGAAAATTAATAATATTTCATAAATGGACACAAAATGATATGTCAACGTAAAATATTTGATTGACTGTCGAAATTATATTAGTGCCACATAGGTTGACTTTCGAAATTATATTAGAATCACTTAAATTGGAATAGAAGAAAAAGTTTTATAAATCACAATAAAATATTTGATTGACTATCGAAATTATATAGTGCCATATAGGTTAGACTTTCGAAATTATATCAGTGTCTATAAATCACAATAAAATATTTGATTGACTATCGAAATTATATTAGTGCCACATAGGTTGACTTTCAAAATTATATCAGTGTCGCTTAAATTGGAATAAAAGAAAAAGTATTATAAATCACAATAAATAAAAATTAAAATTATTTTAATAATTGATTATCTAAATTATATTTGTGTCACATAAATTAAGACAAAAAATAACACATAGCACGGGCCTTCAATGTCTAGTAGTAATAATAAGCGGCAATAAGCAGGCACGTCTTCTACATGTCTGCTTGTGTTTCCTGCTTCAGCTACTTCAATCGTAATTTTACTATATTACCCCTAATTAATTACTATAGGTTATTTAAGTATTAAAATTTAGAATATTTAATAAAAATACGGAACCCTTCAACTATGTAAAATGGTGCAAAAATATCATTCGTCTACCTATTGGGCCTAAAATGCTTTTTCTGTCAAAGATGCCCTTCTCACCTATCTATTGGACCTAAAATGCTCTTTCCGTGTATCTTATGGGCCTATTTTGCCTTTTATTTAGGCAAATTACATGGAAAGATCATCCTTAAAACTTAATTACATAAATAATAGTACTTTCAATATTACAAATAAAAGTTTTTTTTTTTTTTACATATATATCCATCTAAAAATAATCAGAAAAGATAGTTATAATCCCTAATTTAATGTTATAACTAATTATCAATTCACCTTAATTTAAGAGATATATTTTGAATCTTCAAATTAAAAGTGAAAAAAGACAATCCATACTTTCAAATCTTTCGCTCTTATATTCAAAAATCAAATATTTATAAATAAACTAAGTATTCCATTATTTGCTCGTGTATGTTTCATTTTGTTTTCATGTATGTTAATCATCTAGTCTTATTTTATTATCGTGTATTTTTAATTCTAATGTAACCGGTTAACCATAATTTTTTATAGATAAATATTTATGGAATAAAAATCAATATGTTAGAAGTACATATATAGCATGTATTTTTGTTGTATAAATATAATTTATGTCAAAGTCAGATTTTTATTGTATTTTAAATATAATTTATGGAATAAATATTCATGCTATATATCATTATGTCGGGAGTGTTTTTCTTGTTAAAAAATTATTAATTAAATATAAATATAAATTTTCAGTATTACATGGTATAAACTTTTATATCTAAAATATATCATGTATGTTTATGGCATAAATATAATTTATATGGTATAAATATACCATGTATTTTTATGATATAAATATAATTTGTATAATATATAAATATGCCATTAATTTTTATGGTATAAATATATTATATATTTTTATGGAGGCATCGTGAAAGCAGGCAATAAAAATGAAAAATGTACAATTTTGATATAGTATATAAAAATGTCTTTCCATATAATTTGCCTAAATAAAAGGGCAAAGCAACCCCAATAGGTAGACGGAAAGGGCATTTTAGGTCCAATAGGCAGACATGAAGGACATTTTAGGCCCGATAGATAGACGGAGGATATTTTTGCGTCATTTCACATAGTTGAAGGACGTTTTAGGCCCTTTTCGGTAAAAAAATATAAAATAGACATAAAATAATAAATTAATATTTGATTTTTTGAATGAACTTGATGTCTTATATGAGGCTAATTTATGCTTTTTTCACAATTATTTTTATAGTAATTTTATTATATCACTTCTAATTAGTTGTTATAAGTCATTTAAGACATGTCTTCTTTACTTCTTCAATCGTGATTTTATTGTATCACCCCCTAATTAATTATTATGGTCCCATAGGAAAATTAATAATATTTCATAAAATGGACACAAAATGATATGTCAAACAAAAATATTTGATTGACTATCGAAATTATATTAGTTCCACATATATAGGCTTGCTTTCAAAATTATATCAGTGTCACTTAAATTGGAATAGAAGAAAAACTATCATAAATCATAATAATTAAAACTTAAAACTATTTTAATAATTAATTATCTAAATTATATTTGTGTCACATAGCACAGGCCCTTCAATGTCTAGTTTAGTATAAACGCAAAACACACACCAGCCTTTAGTCTATATTTATTTTTATTACGTACGATTTATAATGATTAAGATGTTATCTCTATATCTTAAAACTGAGTGATTAATACTGTTTGTTTTTCAACATCTAAATATGTAAAATTTATTATTTGTATATATAATAAGAAATACAATTCAAATGAAAAATTAATTATATATAAAAAAAAATTAATTTAATACAACAAAATTATTATTTGGTTAAAAAAAATATTTATGTTTGTTAATGATAGTGGAGATTGTTTGTAATGGTGGTGGTGGTAATGATTGATGTTAGTGACTATTAATGTTGGTGGTGATAGTTGTAATGGTAGAGATGGTTGCAATTGGTATTGTAGTGACTGTTATGATAGTGATGATAGGTAGTGATGGCGGTGATTGTGATGTGAAGTTGGTTGATTTTAGTTATTGGAGGTATTGATTGTGATGGCTGAAAAATAAATGCATGATGTTTGACGATGTGTTAGTAGTAGTTGGAGATACTGTTAGTTGTGATAATGTAGATGGTTGTTAGCCGAAATAAATTGTAGTGATGGAAGTGGTTGAAGAGGTAGTAGAGGTAGCGATCAGTGACAATAATTGTGTAGATTGTAGTAATAGTAGTGGTTGAAGTGGTGGTAGAGGTGGCTATCAGTGACAATGATGGTGATGGTGGTCGAAGAATGTGTGGAGGTTGATGATGTATTAGCGGTAGTTAGAAATGATGCTAGTTGTGATAGAAGAGGTGGATGGTAGTAGGGATTGGCGGTAGTAATTAATGATGGTGGTGACGTTGGAATTAGTGTTAATGTTGGCATTGGCGGTGGATATAATTAGAATAATGAAGGTGGTAGGTTTTGTAGCGGTTAACAATAGTGGTTGGTAGTAATATTAATTGTCAATGGTGGTTGTGATGGTGGAAGTGGTTGGTGATGGTTGACAATGGTATTGGTGATAGAGGTGGTAGTGATTGTGGATAGAGTGGTAGTGAATATTATCCAACACAAGAGTACTTTTTAATGATATTAAGACTTGATTTCAGATTTGAATGATTAAAATCTATTCTGACTCATTACGAGCTAAATCTTAAAAAAAAAATAAAGAGAAAACGCTCTATTTCCATCTTGAACTATACGCAAAAAGGCTGAGACACATCCAAACTTTAGGAGGGTCTTATTGCCCCCTGGACTAATTAAAATCGTATTTTGACAACCTTAGTGCCTACCTGGCACACATGTCTGTCTATGTGGACCCTTCAGTGTGTTGTGTCACGTATATGCCACGTATGTGCCACGTAGGCACTAAGGTTGTCAAAAATACGGTTTTAATTAGTCTAGGTGGGTAATAGGACCCTCCTAAAGTTCGGGTGTGTCTCAGCCTTTTCACGTATAGTTCAAGATGGAAATAGAGCATTTTCTAAAAAACAAATGCACTTAATAGTTTGAAGTCAAAACCTTCAGATCCATACCTCCATTACGTGTAAACAAATGAGGCCTGGTCTAGGACATCAGTCTCATAGACATGAACATACGCAAAAAATATTATTACTATGCTGGAGATTGATGAGCATGCCTGCCCAAACCATACTCAGATTCCTTCCCCTAATTGTTATAATGGTATATTCTACGTTTCAAAATACTTATCGTATTTTTTATTTTTGTATATGTCCTTTAAGAAAACATTAATTAGGATGGTGTTTCATCACTTTATCTATACTTTATGCATAATAAATACACAGGTTCTGTAACTTGACCTCAGCTAGCACTGCGACCTCAAATTTTGAATGTGCACAAGTAGACACTTAAACTTGTATAAAGTTGAACGAATAAACGCACGCGTCCTATATGCCATAACACAGGTAGGACTCCACGTAGGACACAAATTAGTCATGTAGGATGCCACATAGGACGCATTTGTCTACTTATTCAACTTTATACACTGTTAAAAAAAATAATAAAACCGACCAAAAAAAACGACCACGAAAATGTGGTCGCAAAAAACCGACCAGATGTGGTCGGTTTTCAATTTTATTTTTTAAAAAAAATCGACCACAAGTGGTCGGTTTTATATTTTAAAATTCAAAAATAATAATTTTTATATTAATTATTATTCATATTAAAAATAAAAAAAATACAAAAATGTAAAAAAAAAGTTTAAAAATAAATAAATTTTATAAAACCGACCACTAAAAAGAAATATTTAATTAAAAAATGACCACTTGTGGTCGGTATTATTTTAAAATTAGATTTAAAATATTTTTAAAAAGCGACCGCAAGTGGTTGATTTTTAATTAAAAAATAAAAAAGAAAATAATTTCAAAAATTGACCACTGGTCGGTTTTATATTTTAAAATTCCAAAATATTAATTTTAATAATTTTATATTAAATTATTCATTTTAAAAATAAAAAAATACACAAATCGATTACAAGTGGTCGATTTTTTTAAAAAATATTTATTAAAAACCGACCAGTTGTGGCCGGTATTATTTTAAAATTAGATTTAAAATATTTTTAAAAAGCGACTACAAGTAG
The DNA here is from genome assembly GCF_002878395.1 of Capsicum annuum. NCBI lineage: Eukaryota > Viridiplantae > Streptophyta > Magnoliopsida > Solanales > Solanaceae > Capsicum > Capsicum annuum. The sequence continues at coordinate 204,189,597 of NC_061116.1, read as the reverse complement.
TCGGTTTTTAATTAAAAAAATAAAATAAAAATAATGTGTGCACGTTTTCGGTGAGGTGAGTGTTTTCCGGTGATATGTGTGCCTACTCCGTTCACTCTGTGTGTGTGTTCACAGTATTTTGTGGAGAGGAAAAAGAAAAAAATGGAGTCTCCGATCATGATGCGTAGTGTATATAGTACTACATAGAAGGGTTTTATATTACTTGAATCAATGGAGTATGATATCACATTTTCAATGCCTAATTTTGTTAAAAAATTTCATAGCATCTCCATGAACACCAACTAATCTTTTGATTCTTCCAACTTTAATCTTGTTTCTTGTGATGACAATTTACAAATAATGCACCAACAATGTGTTGGGGGTGGGGGTGGGGGTGGGGGTGTGGTAAGGAAGATGAGAGGGGGGTTAAAGAAGATGAAGAAGTGATGAAGATGTTTACATATATATATAAAAAGAGAATTTGTAAAATGCAAAAGGTGGGTCCCACATTTTTCACGTTTTTTGGGCCATTCACTCGCAGCTTTTTTAAAAAAATTGCCACATCAGCAACTTGGGTGGCAAAAATTTCACTTAAAAGTTGTTAAGGGGGTATATAATTGCCCGATTAGTTTAGGGTCTAAAGTAAGTTTTGGCTACAAGTTCAGGGGGGAAATGATGTATTTTCTCTTTTATAAAATATTTTATTGGGTAAATGGTTCGGTTTCGATTTTAGCTTATTAGGTTATCGGTTAAACTGATAACCTAATAAGGATACACTAAGTTACCGTGTTATCCCTATTTATGTTATATACATAAATCTCTCTCTCTCTCTCTCTCTCTCTATATATATATATATATATATATATATATATATGCACTATTTATTCACAAATTCAGTGATTCACAAAGTATTAACCTATTCAGGGCAACAAAGGAACAATATAAAGCTCTGGTATTATCGTATTAGAAAGCTTGAAGCATTTAGTAGCTTCCAACAATTATGATTTAGTTTTTTCCCGAACTAACATTCAGTTCAAGTTTGAAAATTCTTGTAAACTAAAGTGCATTGCGTAGGATTTTGGCGGTAACTGAAATTTCATTTTTTTATGTTAATTGTTACTATTTCTATTTTATGAGTATTTTCTTATTGGTTAAACCAAAAATCGAACCGTTAAGGACCAAAAACCGATAAGAAAATATCTTATTGGTTGGTTATTGGTTTTACATATTTAAAAATCAAAAATCGATAAACCAAACAAATAACACATAAAATCGAACCGAACCGACCGATGCACACCCCTACTTGTTGTCGGTTTTTATAAAATTAATTAATTAATTTTAAAAGAAAACCGACCACTTGTGATCGATTTTATTAAAATTAATTAAGTAATTTTTTAAAAAAGCCGGACCACTTGCGGTCGGTTTTTTTTTAAAAAAATTATTTTTTTATTTTAATAAAATAATAATAAATTTTAAAAATATATATATATATTTTAAAAAAAAAACGACCACTTGTGGTTGGTTTTAAAAAAGCTGCCACAGTTTTATCGACCACGCATTTTGGTCGGTTTCTGTGGTCGGAAATTGAGGAAAACCGACCACTTATGGTCGGTTTTCTTCTTTTTTTTATTAGTGATACAAGTTTAAGTGTCTTCTTGTGCACAATACTGCACATCCAAGGTTGGAGGGTATAGATGAAAGTTGAAGTCAAGTTAAAAGCTACATTTATGAATTATGCCTATTCTTTAAGAACAAATTAACTACTCTTGCTAATTTTATTTATTTTTTAATTAATCACACTTGTATATTTTCCTTCATATCAAAGGCACTCATTTTAGAAGTACCACTAATAATAAGCGTAAATACAAGATGACCTGTAACAAGAAGGTACTATAGGTCGAAAGTCTAATTAACGATGACAAAATTGAGCAAATTCTAAATAGTACATAGTCAAATTTGGAACTTTTTCTCCCTGAAAAAATTGCTCATCCCTCTTTCATTTACTTTCCATTGTACTCCAGACTGACCTCACTGTTTTCTTTACACTTCTGTTCAAGTTGAAAAACTTGAAACCCCACGTACAATTGTTCCTATCCTAGGACAGTACTCTTGTTAAATTATTCCATGGCAGAAAATCTTTTAGAGCAATGAAAGCTCTTAAGAAATTGGAAAAAATGATTGAATATAATTTTTCAGGATCAAAGCACATGTTTTCTACCTCACATTGCAGTTGAAGGGATTGCCCCTGCCACATTATATTCCATCATGTCTCCCTGTAATCTGTTTGTACAATAATTTCCAAGAACAGTGGGGAGTGATCCATAATTCTGATAAGGGGGTTAAAAGTATCCAAAAATAACAATCTTGGTATTTGATATTTTTTCATTTTTTTAATATGCATACGAGAAAATTATTTTTAATCTATATATTACATAGTTTAACTTTCAGGATCGATCGCCATTACTGCCCATGAATCAGCAACCACACTATATATATGTTCTGAATTTAATGTGTGTACGTCTATAAAATTTTGAGCTGAAAATATTAAATTATATCGAATTCATATGTCTTAATTTATGACTAGGGAAAGCATAACAAAAAATGAATCATCTGGAGCTGTACACTGACAAACATGCCTCAATATTCTTCATCAACTTGTTGCACTTAGCTTTGGCTAGCTTTTCCTTTTTCTTCTCTGATCATTTTTGTTTTTTGGTTTAAATTTCGCATGGTGGGCTTTGTTTTGTTTTTATTAGTACTTGTCATCATTCTACAATAGAATTGTCTAATTATTCAGGTCAGTGATAGTTTAGTTTCTCTTTTGTCATATACTTTGATCTCCAATATCTATCACTGATTTAATTTAATAAGGGGCGGATGCAGTTCATTATTATCGATTTCATTTGAATCCATTCTTGTTTATACAACACATGAATTTATGTGTTAAAATATTCTGAAAATACAATAACATAGTAGATATGAACCTATAACTTTAAAAATATAAGGGATTCATACTAAGAATATAAAAAATTGAATCGATAAGACTTAACTCCTGAATCCGCATCTTTATTGGAAACTTTTGTATATCCAAGCTAGATCGAAAACATGTCGTTTCTTGTGTCCTCTTCCTAAATATTCAAAAATATATTATCTTCCCCTTAATGCTCATTAAGACAAAAGGGCCAGCTGATCAAGATTGTTTCTTTTTTTGTTCGTTTTTAATAACAAATAGTACAATTTTAATGTGTGCGTATGTTTGTACGTCTGTGAACAATATATACAGCATATCATCCGCAAGAAGTTCAATTGAATCCCTCTGTAGAAAATTATATTATGCAATTGTGGCTTAAATTATTGTTTTAGATGTCCAAGTTCTAATTGCAAGACTGACATTTTCGTTATTTTGTTTTATCAAAATGTGGCTTCCATTGGAGTAGGTCAATAAAATTGTTATGATGGGTGCTTTTTTAACGTCTGCCTTAAAAAAAAGTATTGTCACTTCAACTAAGGCTCGTTTGGTCATGAAAATTATCTTTTTCCGGAGTTGGAGTTGAAGATGAAGTTGGAGTTGTGTTTGGCCATAAATATAAATTAAAGTTGTTTTTGAAATTTTGTGAGAGAAATATGAATGAAAAAAGTGAAAATAAGTAAAACTTATTTTCACTTTTTCAAATAATTTTCTGAAGTTGGAATTGAAAAATTCATGGTCAAACACAGCGTGTTTTCACTTTTTCACTAAAGCGAAAAAAAAATTTAAAAAAAAAAAGAAAAAATTTCCATGGCCAAACGGCTAATAAGTTATTGGGAATAAGTGAATAGCACTTAGGCATTGTAAATGATGACTTTATGAAAGAAATGACACGAATATAATGACTTTAATTATGTCACAATCTAAAGAAAAATGATTTTCTAGCATAATTTTTAGTAATTAGGCGCAGTGACGAAGTTAGAATTTTTACTAAGAAAATTTAGAAGTAAACATATGAACTAATCAAAGGGGTTCAATGTCAACTGTATATATAAAAAATAATTTTAATTATATAAATAATTATAATTTTTAGTCGAAGGGGTTCAGATGTATCGGAGCCTAAGGTGGCCCTTCCCCTGAATTTGAGCGTTCGTCAGAGAAATCAACACTACATTCTATTGAATAAGTAAATTCGGCCCTAAACATAATGTCCGATATTTTGCACTAGTACCTTTTGAAATACAATATAGAGATTGATAAAAATATATAATCTATATTCTCTTCTCTCCCAAAAATATTAACAACATTCCTCCAATGGAGTTAAAAGGAACAAGAGAGAGAGAAAAGAGAAATATATTTATATTTTGTTTCAGAAAAAAAAATAAAAAATCAAATAGAGGTGCGTCTAGTGATGAGTTTAACCAACCTGTACCCCATTATGATCTTTGGCATCAGTAAATCCACTTAGAGGGACACAAAGCCGTACTGATGAAAGTGCCTTGTCAAAATGTTTGGCCTTAGTGCCCAAATATTCACTCCATGTAACCGCCTTATACAAGGGCGGGTGCTTTTGATCCACCAATTTCGACAAGGGTGAAACTCTCACCCCTGATGATGGACCATATAAATAGGCTACAGAAAGGCGATGTTGGGTCCGGTTCACAATAGCTCGATGTAAGATACTCGGGTATGACCCGTTTGAGAGTATGTGTAAAAGGTCACCTACATTAACTACTAATGCACCTTGTATTGGAGGGACAGTGACCCAACCACTGCTCTCTTCTTGGTAAACTTGTAGACCACTTGTGTTGTTTTGATGTAGTATTGTTAATATGGTAGAATCCGTATGTGCTGCAAGACCCATGGCCCGACCCGGATCTGGACATGCCGGGTAAGAATTCAGTTGTAGGGCAGCACATCCTCCTTTTGGGCCAAAAGCCCATTTCACATCTTCCTTGGTTATACCCAATGACCCAAGCATAAGCCACATGAGTCTTCCTGCTAGCTTTTCCATTTCCTTTTCGTATTCTTCTATTATTTCACTGAAAAAAAAGAGGTAATTAAATATGAAAAATCAGAATTTTCACTAAGAAATAAAATATGAAGAAGCAAATATACAGGAAGGTTGAGGGAATTAAACACCTATTGTATATACGAAAAAAATAATTTTAGCCTCATATATATAACATAATTTTTCACTGAGAAAGGTTCGACCCCTTGCTCCACCCTCCAGGGAAAGTACTATTTAGTGAGACAAAAATTATTGTGTTGACCAATAATAGTTTATTAGAGAAATTTTGCTTTAATGGTCATTATTCATTTGCTTAATGAAATTGAATTAATTACTATTATTGATATAAACTAGAATAAGTAATTTCATTAGTGGTAATTGAGAAATTTACTTTATTTACTACTAATGGATATAAAAGGCAAAGTACAAGTATAAAAGCAATAATTAGATTCGATTTTGGGATTGGTAGGTCTCGGAAGTCTTCCTTATCTTGTCTGTGGGGCCTTTATGTGTCTTTATCGTTAAACTTTGCTACTTCCATTAATATTTATAAAGTATAAAAGTAACATGAGTAGGTTTTACCTACGGCTTCCCCCACATACAGTATGCACAAAAAGGAAAAAAAGAAAAAGTTATTTGTTGTACTAGTGAAAATGAAAGAAAGAGTTTATTTCCATTTTTCATATGCGTGCATGAGAAATGTGACGGATAATAAATAGTGGCAGATCCAATCATGAATATGCCGGTATATATGACAAAATACAGTACTTTTAAATCGATATTATATATATATATATATACACACACGCACACTCGCAGACACACGCATAATTTGTGTATAATCTAAGTATACATGCTAATTAGGCGGGCTATTTGTTTAAAAATCCTAAAGTTAGACCTGGACAATTTTGATCACTAAACAATAAAAAAATGTTGGTAATTCTATTTAAAGATGGATAAATAAAAAATATGTTAGTTATGGGCAGTTTAGAGACGTACAAATGAACAATGAGTGCAAATTTGATTAAAATACAAGCTATTTAGTGACATATTAACGACAAAATGAACAACATATGAATTCTGGATATTTGCCAATGATGATAAAACTATATATTCTTACCAGAATTTCTTGTAATCTTTAGGCCAAAGTTGCCGAGCATGTTCAATTGGGGATCCAACAATGGTGAAACCTTCAGACCACATGAGCTTTGGAAAAAAAGAGGATATTCGAGCTACGCCATAGCCAGTGACACCTTCAGGAGAACGAGATGCCTTTAACTTTTGCTGCATAGGTAGTGAAAAAAGACTTTGTCCTGCCACTTCAATAGCTTGTAGTAGCTTCTCTGGTATACTATGATTTATAATTTGAAACGCACCCCATTTCTTACATGCATGACCTATATGTTCAAGAACATTATTGTTATTGTCTAGGTCGATAACTGGAATAGAATCGAAATCACGTGAGTTTTCTGAAGCATAATGATCATCAGATGATGATGTCCATGCATGGGATTCTGGCAATTCTTTTATTAAATTCAAGTCGAAGTATTTTTGAGAGTGATGAGCTCTAAAAGAATCTGAGATTCTTGAAGGCATAGTGTAGCACGTAATGATAAAGAAAAAATGTAGATCACTTTATGAGCTATAGTAGAGAGAAGAAGAACAAAAGGAGAAAATGGAATGTTTTGAAAGATGATGATGTAGAGAGGTATATATAGAGGTGATTGATTAGAATGAAAAGAAATATTAGTAATAATGTAATTTTGAGTGGTATTTGAAAACTATTGGTGTTGGTTGATATATGAAAGAGTGAAAGAAGACAAAAAACTAATGATAAATTGCTATTGGACAATAGAAACAACAAGAAAGTTGAATGGACAATTTTGTCCTCTACGAAAATAATGTATGTACTTGGTACAAGTTAATGAAGGGTTATATTATAGAGCTCAACTTTTATATAAATAAAATTTCTTACACCGCCGTTAGATCATCCACAAAATATTCATATATATGTAAGTTTCCTTAAACTGTAAAACCTAAAAATTATTTATAATGACGATATATATTATTGTGTTGAAATAATCCAGGAAGCATGGGAGGTTTCCATATATATATATATATAGGTGAGGGTCTATCTATCCCTCTATTTCATGTGCCATGGTCTTGTCTTCAAGTAGAAAAACATCTAAATCATCAATCTTTAGTTGCTCCTATTATCCTACTATTTGCTACAAGACACTATACTTCTCTCCCCACTGGCCACCACCATTGTCCTATACATCCCAAAAATCACAGACACAAGTATTTGCTTGCCAAAATGGCTATAATACCCTCTGGGGCAAACCCTTTCATATTGGATCCAAAAGACTTCTCTAGAATCATCGGTGCTTATGTTTATAAGAGTTGTCAAATGGGCGAGTTATGCTGAATTTGAGGAAGCGGTTAAAATGAACTTAGAGACCCTCCCAAAAGTTATGCTTGAGTCACTAAACTGTTGATCATAACTTAACTCGTTCAATTCTTAGAAGTTTTAATTGCTTTGTTTGTTTTCTATAGGTTGGTACTTAATAAAATTACTTTTTTCGTTAAGGCTATTTATAACATATCAAATAAAAGAGTAAATACATAATTACCCCCTGATGTTGGCTGAGATTTTCAAAAAGACACCTAAACTTTGAATTCGACCTATTACCCCACGATTCTTCTTTATTTCGTTACAAATACACCATTTTGGACCTCTGCGTGTATACACGCGCCACAGGCGCGTGAAAGGGCTCAAATTTAACTTTTTGATCAATAAAAAGCTGCCACGTGTAAAAATTTTGATATATAATTTTTTTTTTAAATCAATATTTATTTATTCTTAAATTTATTTCATACACCACCCCCACCCCACCCCCCACCCCCCACCCCGCAACCCCCTACCACCATTGTCTTCTTCCCCATTGTCTTCTTCCCCCATTGTCTTCTTCTTCATCACCATAACTTAACAAAAACATCAGTTACATCAACAACAACATCAATTACAACAATAACAACATCAATTAGAGCAACAACAACAATATCATCATCACCAGAACTCTCTTTCTCTTCAATCCTCTCAATCATCACCATAATTCTACTCACTTTTTACCATCACCATGTTTACTTTCTTCAACTTTCAACTTCTTATTTCAGTTTTTTTTTTAACATTTTGAACAATTTTATAAAACTCAATATATATCCTAAGAAGAACTATAAA
>NC_061116.1:204166343-204181298 GCF_002878395.1 Capsicum annuum | reverse complement strand
TGGGGGTGGGGGGAACCTGCTAGACAGGGGGAATGGGGGAGGGAGATGTTGAACGGGGTGGGGGTGGGGGGAACCTGCTAGACAGGGGGAATGGGGGAGGGAGATGTTGAACGGGGTGGGGGTGGGGGAGAGGGGGTGGGGTTGGGTGATAAATAAATTAAAAGAGTAACTTTATTAAAAAATATAAATAAAATATGAAATTAAATTATTTAACACGTGGCAGCATCTAATTGGTGCGTGCATCCACTCTCTTTCTTGTGACTGAGATTCAGCGAAAAATGGTGTATTTGCAATGGATTAAGTAAGAATCGTGGGGTAATAGGTCGAATTCAAAGTTTAGGTGTCTTTTTGTAAATCTCGGCCAACATCAGTGGGGTAATTATGTATTTACTCTAAATAAAATAAAATCTTTTTAAAAGTATAATTTGATAAGATTTTTTATTGATCAATTTGCGCTAACCCATTTTTTATAGATTAAAATGAATTAAACTGAAATAGACTGACCCAAATATAAGCTAATTATTATGAAAAATAAAGTAGAGATGTTAAGAAACCTCAACTATGGAGAAGAGAAAGAAGGTTCTAGAAAGCTTAGAAAAGACAGAGAAACTGAAAGCTGTATAAACTTGAAAATTTTATTCTGCTATGAGCTAGAAATCTCTATATATATACACAAGCTAATCAAATCTTCACATGCTCCACTAGCTAACTAACTAGTTAAGTTACAGCTAATATACATCTGGCTCATAACTAACTTTACAACAATTTTCAGTACTCACTTTACTATCTTCTACACTCCCCTCAAGCTGATGGAGGAAAACAAATTTTTCATCCTAAGCTTGCTAACAAGATATTCATGTTGAGGTCTGTACAAAGATTTTGTAAGAACATCTGCTACCTGCTTTGTACCAATGTGATGTGTCTAAATCATTCTTTCTTGAATTTTTATCTAACAAAATGACAATCTATATCAAAATGTTTTGTTCTTTCATAAAATATAAGGTGTGCTGCAATCTGTATAGCAGCCTTACTATCACAAAACAATGTGACATGTAACTTTATTTTTATCCCAAGTTCCTTAAGTAAACCCCGTTAACCAAGTAATTTCAGCAACAGTAGAGGTCATGCTTCTGAACTCAGCTTCAGCTGAGCTTCTTGAAACTGTTTGTTGTTTCTTGAATTTCCAAGAGATCAATGCATCACCAAGTTCCACAACATAGAAACTAACTGACTTCCTAGTCTCCACACAAGAAGCCCAATCAAAGTCACAAAATGTAGTCAATTCCTTCTTGTCATCAACTGGCATAAACAATCCCAGACCTACAGTACCCTTGATATATTTGATCATTCTCGTAGTTTTCTTTAAATGAGACATCTTTGGATCATGCATATGCTGACTTAGTAGTTGCACCACAAAGGCCAAATCTGGCCTTGCCATAGTCAAATACAACAACCTTCCCACAATTCTATGGTTGCATCCTTTATCTTGAAGTAGGGTATCATCAGAAGTCTGATCAGTCTTAACAAAGTTGTCATATTCTACTGAGGTGAGTTTATGATTAAACTCCAGTGGTGTATCACTAGGTTTGCTGCCTGTTAACCCTACTTTAGATATCAATTCAAAAGCATATTTTCTTTGACATAAATGCATTCCTTTCTCAGACCTGGAGAACTCTATGTCCAGAAAGAATTTCAATTCCCCCAGGTCCTTCATTCTAAACCTTTCTTGTAACTATTTTTTTATGTCTTGAACAAGGCTTAAGTTGCTTTCGGTAACAAGTAAATCATCCACATATACTAACACAATGAGAAGTGCACTATCTCACTGTAGTGGATAATTATTCTAAGTACATATAGATATTCTTACTCACTACTAAGGCAGATACTGTAGTAGTTCTTCTAGATTTTCATGTGCTTGTGAAAACTCAATTTGCTAAAGGAATTAAATTTATAAGAACAAATAGTGGGACTAAGGTTTTTAATGAACAAGTCAGTTTGTTGCCCAGAGATTTTGAAATTTAGCATCAAAGTTTATGTGTTTATTCACCACAATAGAATGAAGTGGTTGAAAGAAGACATAGAATAATTCTTGACATGGCAAAAGCTCTCAGATTTCAATCTCATATTTCTCTTCATTATTGGGGTCACTGTGTGTCTACAGTTGTGTATTTGTTGAATAGAGTGCCTAGCCAACTGTTTAGAAGACAATTTAATTATGAAAGGTTGATTCATAAACCTCCAGTTCTACATCATCTAAGGCTTTTTGGTTGCTTGTGTAATGCCACAAGATTCCAAAGAGGTGACAAGTTTAGTCCAAAGCTATACCATATATTCACCTTGGCTACTTTACCTCTCAAAAGGGGTATATTCTTCTGATTGTGCTCAAAGAATTTGTATATTAGTAGAGACACTGTGTTCCAAGAGGATGTTTTTCCTTTTAAATCTTAAACATTAAAGTTATCTCTTCTCTTTCTAATATCTGAACTTTCAGTTGAGGAATCCTCTGCAAATAACCATTCATCTAGTCCTCCTTCATCTACAAAATCAGCTTTTAATATTAATACTCCACCTATTGTATCTGATATATTTGTTAATGATTCATCTATTATACCTGTTTCATCCACTAGTATCATCTCTTTTGAAGATATCAGAAGATCTACTAGACATATCAGACCTCCTGCTTGGATAGAAGATAATGCAGTGTCTTCTAAGACTAGTTTGTATGCTTATCCCTTAGAAAATTATGTCTCTTATGAGCAGGTAACTCTTTCTTATAGAGATGCTTTGAATATTTTCTCATCCATTATTGAACCGTCTACTTTTGCTGAAGCAAGCACAGATCCTTTATGGATATCTGCTATGCGTCAAGAACTAACTTTCTTGGAAGCAAATAAGACTTGGTCACTGGTTACTTTAACCCCTGATAAGAAGCCTATTGGTTGTAAGTGCGTATTTAAATTAAAGTATAGAGCTTTCGGAGAGGTTGAGAGGTATAAAGCCAAGCTGGTTGCAAACGGATACAATCAATAAGAAGGCCTAGACTACTCTGAAAGCTTCTCACCGGTGGCTAAAATGGTGATTGTTAGAACTGTAGTGGTTTTAGTTGTTTCTTCTTCTTGGTACATATTTCAAATGGATATTCATAATGCATTTTTACAAGAAGATTTGGATGAAGATGTCTATATGACTATCCCTGAAGGTTGTACTAGCCAGAGGGAGAATCAGTAGCTTCTGTGCAAATTACACAAGTCTCTCTATGGCCTGAAGCAAGCTCACAAGCAGCCGAACCTCAAGTTGACACGAGCACTTCTTGATATGAAATTTGTTCAGTCTCATTATGATTATTCTCTATTCACTCAAAATTAGGATGATGCACTTCTCATTGTGTTAGTATATATGGATGATTTACTTGTTACTGAAAACAACTTAAGCCTTGTTCAAGGAAAAACTATTCTTGATTGCTTAACAAGAGGACACACAGTACACAAATGATCATCCAACTTCATACAGGATAGAGTAGGTATTTGTGCTAAGATTTTCATAGGTATATGACCAAGCCTTTTATGCCACAAACTACTATCACACAGATTATTCAAGGCATTAGGACACAACTTATTATCAGTAATATCACACATATTATTTACAGTAGATGAACACATATTATTTACAATAAATGAATTATACAAAGGAGATGAATTAGAAGTGGACTTATCAGATATCTTCACATTGGCCAGCATCGCAATATCCGCAACACCTGAAGTTTGAAAAGTATCAACCTTAAGTATGTAAAGACCTTCATCCTCCTTACCAATCCCTACGATCTTCCCACTTGAGATATTTTGAAAGACACAAAAATTAGGGAAAAAAACCACCATGCACTGCAAGTCCTTGGTAACTTTTGACACATAAATTAAATTATATTTGAAATCTCGAATGTATAAGACATGTTGCAATGTCTTGGTGTTGAAAATAAAGGCATCACCTCTATGTCTAATAACAACCTGATCACCATTTGGTAGATGAGCTTTATCTTGCATATGAAACTCTTTAAGATTTTTGAGTAGATTAATATTATACATCATATGATTAGATGCACGGGTATCCACCACCCAATTTTTTTCAACTATTCTTGACAAGAAAACAGTATTGATACCTGCAGCTGTAGTAGAATCAGAGGTGCCTTCAGAAGAACTGGTTATTGTGCTCAGCTTGACTGTATTAGCAACAGATTCAATTTCTTTCCCTTTTAGCATGTGCATGATTTGAGCATATTGCTCCTGGGTGAAGATGCTGCCAGATCCTTATGAAGTAGATTCTCTAGTACCTAAATAATGAGAAGAAGATGGAGATAGAAAATGTGAGTACACCTGCTCTTCAGTAGAGAGAAATCCTGAATTCACAACATTATTAGCACAGGTTTGTAAGGATCCTCCTCTCTTCTTGAACTTGAATCCACCAGGATAGCCATGGAGTTTATAGCAGGTATTTTTGGTATGACCTTTGAATTTGCAAAAGTCACAAAACAAATGAGCCTAGTCAGAATTGGATATTCTAGGTTTATAACCATAGATGGTGTGATTTTGAGGAACCTGATACCCATGATACCTAGCATACTAATTGGTATTCTGAGAAAACTTAGCAGTAGTAAAGACACCCTGTGGATGTCTGTTAGTCAGGAGCGCAGTGGACTTAACAATATTACCACTTATCTTTCTCTTTTAACTCTCAACATTAATAATCATAGCATAAGATTGATTCATATTAGGCAAGGGATAAGTCATTAAAACTTGACTCTTAGCATGATCGTATGATCACTCATTTAGTCCCATAAGAAACTGCCACAATTTCTATAGATGAAAATGCTCTATATAGGTCTTAGATTCAGGACATAAGCAGCTAGGAGGAGGAACTAAAGACTGAAATTCATCCCAAAGTTCTCTAAGCTTAGAAAAGTAAATAGAAATGGAAACAGTGCCATGTGTTAAGGTTGCAATATTCTTGTGAAGAAAAAAGGCTATAGAGGCATTCACCTTGTCAAAACGTTCCCTAAGATCCTCCCACACCTGATAAGCATCGAATCCATATATTACTGTACTAATCAATTCCTTTGACATTATATTCATTATCCAAGCCAAAACTATAACATTGCAACATTCCCAGAGATCATGCAAACTAGGATCATACATGTTTTTTTTACAAGTACCTAGCACAAATCCTAATTTGTTTTTGCCTAGTAGTACAATCCGCATAGATTTACTCCAGAGAGCATAATTCTCAGATCCTTGAAAGTTGAATAAAAGTTAAAATCAAACCTTGAGTATCCAAGGTATGAATGTACAGAGGGTGATTAGGATGCATTTCTTATGAATGTTGACCATGTGAAACAGATGCAAAAGTTTCACTTTCAATAGCCATGGAAGAAAAACTGATAACAATCTTATACAGGAAAACAAAGATTTAACTGGTAGAAACCTACTGCGAAACAGCAATTGCAATTGCAATTGCCACCGGCGTGAGATAGAGGAAATCACCACTAGATTCTCTTCAATGCTGAGATAAGGAATCACCAGAATCTGGCTCTGATACCATGTTAAGAAACCTCAACTATGGAGAAGAGAAAGAAGGTTCTAGAAGGCCTAGGAAAGACAGAGAAAATAAAATTTGTATAGACTTGAAAATTTTATTCTGTTATGAGCTAGACATCTCTATATATACACAAGCTAACAAAATCCTCACATGCTCCACTAGCTAACTAACAAGTTAAGTTACAGCTAATATACAGTTGTCTATGTGACAGCTGGCTCATAACTAACTTTACAACAACTAACTTCACTACTCACTTCACTATCTTCTGCAAGAGAAGAATAAGAGTAGAGAGAGGAGAGAGTAATTATTATTTTTCTTGAGAGATTCTCTTTGGATGAGAAATCGAGAATACAATGGACAAAAATTTTCTTTATTTATAGAAAAAAATACTTCTAATTTTACTTAAAAGGTAAATATTTTATGTCCTAATACTAACCTTCTTTTCTTTGTCAGAAGTCAGAACTACATCCCCTTAGCTTTATGGTGCCATTATTACTTTTACATTTTGAATTTTTGAGTGAAATTTTTTGACTCCACTGTTGTCTATGTTTATGAGCAGTCTACAAACTACATTCATGTAACAAAGGTAGTCAATTGAATTTATTTAGCTAAAAATGTATTTTATACAAATGGGATAAAATTAACTGATTGTTTCTTTATTCTAATTTATATGTCATAGTTAATTTTGAATTCAAGAGACAAACAATTTAATTTTGATAGTAAATTAGGACATAAACTCTTTATATTTTTTAAATAAAATTTACATATCCATAAATTAGGCAAAAATACTATAATTACTGTAATTAATAATTTAAAAGTATTTATTAAAGGGTATGAAAATATAGCCATAAAAAAAAATACTCATTAGATTCTCATAATTCGAAAATCGCCACATAATTTTATTTTAAAAAGAAAATATTTATGAATCGTATATAAAGAATTTACTCAGATAAGTTTTTTACATTGTAACAAAACTAAATTGGTTCAAGAAATTAAATGCTTTAAATCATAATTAAGTTTAAATTCTACATGTAGTTTAAATTCCTGAGTTCATTATCTCAATAACTTGTTCGATGCGATTGTGGCATAATTGGAGCAAAATTAAAGGCGTAGAAGACTTAGGAAGGGTATTACTGTCCTAAAAGAATGAATATTGTTTGTTTGTTTTTTTTTCCATTTTATGCTTTTTTTTCAGTCCTTGAATATTTGGTCATTTTCTGTGTTAAGCAGTAAAGTCACTTTTGGTATTTTGCTATTAGATTTTGGGTCTTTTGTTCTGTCTACCAAAGGGGTAGCTAATGTATTCATTGTATACACATTATCATATATTATCTATCACATATTGATTGTCTTTAAGCAATCAACTAATTTTGTCTTTGTTAATTTTCTGGTATGGTTAATGACTCTTTTGTCGCACATTTACGTGTACAAAGTAACTCCAAACAAATGTCCTTTTAAAATGATTAAGGATTTAACTTGTACATTAGTGTAAGGATACACTTAAGATTTGAACAACCTCTCTAGTTGGATGCCAAATATGCATTTCTTATAGTATCAATTATTCAATATTGATCTTTTACCTAGATAATTTTAGTAATTACTTGTGAATAAACATAGCTAATTGTCAGATTAATTCATTTTATCGATATTTATGATATTATCTTCTGTTTTTAGGTCGTTGCACTTAATTATGTATGTGGTCACAAAGCAGAAAGAGAACAAAGCCTCTCAAGAGTGTTAACGTATTGCGCATAATTGTTATCATTGACTATTACATGTATGGATTATAGAAGCATAAAGAAAATGACCATATATCTTAGTAGCATGTGCACTTCACGTGACACACACGTGCAGGGTTTTCTATTTTTGTATTTTTTGAATCCAAAATACTTTAGGCTTTCTTGGCTCTAGCTTATAATTTGCACCTAGCTAGAGATCAGTGGTCCAATGAGAACTTTCCATTTTTAATTAAAAAAGAAAAAGAAAAAAGTTTTTATTAAAAAAAAAAAAAAAAAAAAAAAAGACAAGAGCTTCAAGTTTCACCACATAAACGGATAATAAAATTGTTGAAAAGAAATTTTATTATGAAGAATAAAAACGAAGATATCACACGCCCGACGAAAAATAAAAAAATATCCCTTTCATAATTTTTTAGAGGCAAACGATACAAACTTTGACCAATATTTTAAAATGTATTTCTTAATTAAATTAAAAAATTATAATTTATAATACTTTTTATATAGTTTTTAAAAATCTAAATTTTAATTAATTTCATTTAATTTATCTTTATCTTTAAAATTTAGTTAAATTAATTTATGAAAAAAAATAATTAAAAA
Source organism: Capsicum annuum (assembly GCF_002878395.1). Taxonomy (NCBI): domain Eukaryota; kingdom Viridiplantae; phylum Streptophyta; class Magnoliopsida; order Solanales; family Solanaceae; genus Capsicum; species Capsicum annuum. The sequence goes on along the minus strand of NC_061116.1, from coordinate 204,173,376 downwards.
GAAATAGAGGGAGTAATTAATAAGAGAGAACTCACATTGCATGTACGATACGTTGAAGAAATTTTTTGGACGTTATTAGGTTGCCGGCAGGAACTAACTTTTCTAGTTGTTTCTATTTAGTGATGATTTTATTTGAATATTACATTAATATGTTACTGTCAAGAAGATAGAATATAATATTATTATTAACTTTAACTTTAAGATGATATCATTACGTAATTGGAAGAGATCTTTTGTGTGGTGTTTAATAATCACGATTATTGATGTCGGTAATCCCCTGGATTATATTTATATTGGATGGCCGTCAACATTAAATTAGCAAAATTCTAATTATCTCTTTCTTTCCTTTTACATACTTCCAAAGACTGGCCGACTTTTCGACATTTTTAGCTTTTCTGCCGTTTCCCAATTAATCTTTCTTCATCTCAAATTATCTTCCATCATTTTTTTTATGGATTTTTAGAAAATTTTATTATTTTTATTTATATATTAAAATATTCTTGTAATTACATGAATTTTAAATATATTATTCAAATAAATACTATAAATTAATACAATTAAATCAATAATTTAAATCTAATAAATATAAATTTAATTGAAGTTCAAATTTTATTGGGATAGTCCATTAAGTTAGACTACAAATAATGAGCCTATTTTGCTAAACTCAAGGGGTGTGTTTGGTACGAAAGAAAACATTTTTTGAAAAATGTTTTACAATTTTCTCGTGTTTGATTAACTTAAAGATTTTGAAAAATATTTTTCAAATCAACTTATTTTCCTTAAATCTAAGAAAGATGATTTCTCTTCAAGTAAGGAAAATATTTTCTAAAACTCTCTTTCAACTTCACTCTTAAGTTGAAATATTCATACAACTCTCAAAATAACTCACACCTACTCCGACCCCTAACCCGCCACCTATTAAAAAAAAGAATATTTCAAATTCTTTTTATCTCATCCCCTGCCCAAAACCCTACTCTCCTCCTCCTCCCCCCCCCCCCCCCCCCCCCACCCCCAAAAAATATATATTTTTAAAAAAAATTTAAATTTTTCCTGACCCCACTCTCACCTCCTACCACCCCCTTCAAAAAAACTACTCTATTTCAAATTTTTTTCTTACTTCATCCCCTAATTCAAAACTCAAACCTCATTCCCTTCAAAAAAAGAAAAAAAAAATCAATTTTTTTTTAAAAAAGAATCAAACTTTTTGCTTTTCCTCTACTACCCATGCCCACCCCTACCAACCTCGCCCCTTCCCCTTTAAAAAAAAAAATTAATTTTTTTACCTCGCCCTTACTCCCTTACCCCGACCCCCCTTCCCCCCCTCCCCACACACAAAAAAAAATAATTATTTATTTTAAAAAAAATAAAAAAAATCTTACCTTACCCTTACTACCTATTTTGACAACCCAACCCCCGCCTACCAATTCCCTCCCTAAAAAAAATTAATTTTTTTTCTTATCCCACCCTTCTTATCCTATTCATTCTCATTGTTTTTGTTAAATATATACAAATACTTTTAGAAAATATATTTTTACCCAATTTGCATAACGAACACAAAATATACGTAAGAAACAACTTATTTTTCTAGAAAATATTTTTGCCTCCTTCATATCGAACACACCCTAAAAAAGTATTTTTTTAGAGTCAGAAATTATTTTTCTAAAATATATTTTTATTCTTTAGCTAAACACTAAAATGTATTTTCTGAGAAATATTTTTTATTCACCAATCAAACACTAATCTAACATAAGAAAACAAGTAAAAAACCAACTTGTTTCCAGAAAAAATTTTCATGAAAAACATTTTCCTTCTTACCCCACACACTTAAGATGTCATCCTATTCTAGAGGCTCAATTGGTGCCACATATCGAATGATATATATGACACGCCTAGTCAAGGAAATGAGCCAATAGGATCACATCATTTATCAAAATGATGTAGCATGCCAATTGAAATAAAAGACCAATCAAATGTTGACATGTCACTTAAACCTGATTGGCTAAAAAAAGCCTAACTTCGCCATGACTCTTTCTTTCCACAACTATAAAAACAGTCTCATAATTTAGAAAAGGACACAACAATTCTAACAAGAAGTGAGAGAGAGTTCGTGAATCAAATGCAACAGATATCTCTACAAGTTACAATCAAGCATTCAAGTTCATAAACAACTCAAGATCAAGACGAAAATCCAAGATCAAATTTAAAGGCCCTTGCATCCAAATTTACAAGTCAAGATCAAATCTACCAAATTCACAAATTAAGTTCAAATTCAAGATCAAGCTCATCAAAGCTCTTAAATTTATATTTGAAAAGACGAATCAGAGGATTCATATAGATTGTAACACTTACATATTAAAATCAATAACATGATTATTGCAATATTTTTCTTATCCCGATTGTTATTTTTTCGATCACAAATTTTACTGTCCACAATTCTATTAAAGTATTTGTAATTTTTAAAAACAATTATTACTAAAATGAAATGAAAAACTAATTAATTTTGTATTCATTTTTAAGCAAATAAAATGAGACTACTTTTATAAATCATGACAAATAATTTAAAATGGAGGAAGTATTTAGATTATTTATCACATTTTGTACACCCTCTGTCAAGGTTTCTAAAAATTATTTCAATTTATTTATTATATTACCAAATCAAGATGAACTTAATTATTTTTTTATTATTTTATTTTAATTTAGTATTAAATGTTTTTGAAATAAAGTTAGCTTTTGTTCTTAAATAAACCATAAAATTTATTGGAGAGAGATAAGGTAAGTAGTAAAAAATACTTTTTATATATGATCTTTTAAGGAACATGCAAAAGAAAATGTAACAATTAAATGGGACAGAGAGTATTCAATTCCTTTTACTTTACACTATATGTCACATAGTATTTAACTCGATATGATTTTATTTTATTTTTAAATAAGAACGTTTAATCTTAAATATTAAATTGCTTCCAATGTAAAATTTTTCATTAAAGGAAATGATAAGTCCAAAATTAAATGGTTACAAATATAATGTGTCATTTTTGTACAAGAACTAATAGGGGGGGGGGGGGGGGGGGGGGAGAATAGAACCATTGAAATAGAAATAGACAACCTTTCTCATAAGTCATTTTCCCTTCCCCATCTTTCAAGCTAATCGACAGCATATATAAGCAACTAGTGACATATGTGTCTAGATTTTTTATTCTCACTCAATTTAATTTGTATTTTTCCACATATAATTGTCCATACATTCTCCCTATATACGACACTTCAACTTTTTTCCGATCATGATTTTGTAAACGTTGTAGTCCAAAAGTCACTTCCGTAACATATCAAAATTGTCCATAAGGCTGAAATTAAAAGGAAATTCACGATTCAAACTCAATAAAGATCCAACAAGAGAAAATTGCTTGAAGGATAAGCATCCTTTCACTTTCAACAAAAATTCAAAAGAAAAAATTACTTTTTCTTGTATGATAATTTTTGCTGAAATCATAAAGATAAAGGAACTTGTCAAATTAGCTTTTTACTATGCCATAAAGATCAATTTTATCCATTGTCATTATTCATATAAAAAATTTTCCGAACATTATATAGTTGAATCAAATACATTCCTCTTTTCTTAAGATATACGTTTAATTTCACGTGATAATGACATTTTGATAAGATGAACCTCACATGACGTGCCACAACACTGTCCTGCCCCTCTCATTCGCCCTTCTTCGACACGTAGCACCTCCTCCCTCATTATCAAATCCTATACTAGATAGGAGTATCACAGTTAAAGTGAAAGGCAAATAGTGAAGATGAGTTGAGTGATCGATTGATGATTCCAATTATTTGGAGAAGCCTAGCCAGATGATATGGATTTTTCCAATATGCAGTGACTACCTATCTGAAATATATGACCCCCACCCCCAACCCTAGCTAAGAAAACATAATTTTGTAGCTTGTTGACCTTACCATGTGAGTGGTCAATTTTTGGTATCCTTTAATAGAAATCAATTAAATAGATCCAAGTGTACTACTAATTGTTTTTGATTGATATGTGTTGTGCTTCTTGTCCTTACAAACTTGATATTTTCTGTTTTTCCTTTGTTGTTCAATCGATACCATGTTTTATTGTTCTTTTCCCTTTATTCTTGAGCTACAATTTCTAAGGCATAAATTAATTATATGTGATGACACATTTTAAGAGCAGCAAAAAAAAAAAAAAAAAATGAAAAGAGTTGGTTTCTCTTTCGATCCATTGAATAATTACCCTTTAACTACGATAATATCCTAAGTAAATATACTAACTGATTTAAATCATGCTAGGCACTATTATAAAACAAAATTTCAACCACATAAAATGTTTTTGATCTCGAATTAAAACAAACCCTACCTCTATATTTAGAGCTGCATAATCTTTGTACCAATTTAAATAAGTCAGTTTGACTCGATACGAAGTTTAAGAAGAAATAAAGACTTTGAAACTTGTGGTCCAAAATAAGTAATAGATGATTGTGTGACTGTAGAGGTAAAATAAGTATTTTAAAGTTAAATTGTTACTAAACGCATAAATATATTATTCTTTTTGGAATTGATTAAAAAAAGTGTGTCATATAAATTGAGACACAGAGAATATTAAAAATAATTGCCACATAACTTGTTGGTTGATCGATCATCCAGCTATGTATGTATAATTGTATATATTGTGTGAGTGTAACAAGTGTGAGCAATATTTTCCCACTTGTCTAGAGGTATCAGTCCACTTGGTTAAATGTAATAGTGGTGAAGGTTCTTCCATGCATGCAGTAGGGGAGCTACATAGAGTTCAGGATTATTCGAATTCTCTTTATCGAAAAATTATATTATTTTTATATAATAATTTTTTTTTTTATGCATAAATAGTAGAATTTAAACCTCCTTTAACTAGTTCGTATATGTACTATTGAATCTTCTTACTGAAAATTCTGAATCCGCTACGGCATGCATGGAAGAGTACACACAATTGATCCACTAATTAAGCCAGCTGTAAAGGCACAAAAAAAGATGACGTGAATCAAAAAACTTTAATGCTACATGAACGGCTAATGCATACTACAATCTGCCAAATTTTAACTTTTAGTTTGAGAATTTGACCATATCGATGTTCAAGTTGGAATTATTATTCAAAAAAAGATAAGCTTTTCTAGTCTAGTATAAAGTTGCAGACTTACAATTCGTTACAACATGTGGCTGCAGATTTTTTGTTTTAACTGTTTATGATAGGTACTCCGTCTTTAAATTTCGGCTAATGAGCGCAAATTTCAAAGGAAATTGTGATATACATCAAACATTGCGGCATAGCTAATGAGGTTGTTCCTGCCCTAATTTATGGATATTGATTTGAGATTTGAATATGAGAAAAATTTTGGTAGTAAGTATTTTTTTAATAGATTTTTTATAGTATAAATTTAAATTATTTTGTTACATTTCAATATAGATATTAAATACAAGTAAATGAGAAAAAAATAGAATATGCGATATGCCTGGAGACTTTTGTTTCTTTAATTAATAACCTTTCCACCGAACTAGCAACAATCCAATCAGGGGCGAATTCACGTGTTAAGGTGGGGTGCATGTGTACTCGATAAATATTACTCTAAAATTCATATTTGACCTATGAATTTATATTTTCGTTATTACTTGAACCTTTACTAATCAGTCAATCAGACACAGACTATCCCTCAGTTGTCATTGGAGGATTCTTGAACACTTATGCTAAGATAAAGGTACACCCACACTCTTCAAATTCTGGGATAACCTCTGAATCCAATGGGAAGTATATAATAGAATACTCTTTGAATGAGATTTTAAGATTATGATAATGTTTGTGCAATTTCCAATGCAAAACTGAGAGTATTATTGAATATGTCGAGACACTTCTAAAAATTTCCTTTTCTCTATCAGGAATTCAGAATCAAATTGTTTGAACTGGAAATAAATGCATCAACAATTCATGCCGTGTTATCATGATCGCAGTCGGGATTTTTATTTAGGAGGTTTAAATATGAAAAATTAAAATATATAAATTAATTAAAGAGGGTTAAAAATTTATTATATATATATATATATATAAGAATATTTTAATACTGTATAAATAATGTAAATTTCAACGTCCAATAGTAAGGACTCGTGCAATAGGGGGCCCAATTTGGTCCAGGGTAAAATTTGAAAATGGTTTTCTTTGATGGCAGCATTATTTTAGCTAAGGGTGTGTTTGGTATGAAGGAAAATTTTCTGGAAAACAAGTTGATGTCTTACTTATTTTTTTATGTTTGGTTGGTGGATGAAAAATATTTTCTAATATTTAATTGGTGAATGAAAAAGTATTTTTTAAAAAATACAGTTTAGTGTTTGGTTAAAACGTAAAAATATATATTAGAATCCTTTTTTAAAAAATAAATTAAAAAAAAATTAAAACCTATTTTGGGAAGAGGGTTGGTAGGCGGGTGGATGGGGGTGCCAGAATAGGTAGTAGGGATGAGGTAAGGAAAAGTTTTAAATTTTTTTTTATTAAAAAAAAATTTAAAATTTAGGAGGGAAGGAGGGTTAGTAGGAGCTGAGGGTCAGGGTAGGGGAGTGAGGGGAAAGGGGGAAAATTTTTTTGAAATTTTTTATATGAGGTTGGGGGAGGGGGAAGGGATGGGAGAGGGTAGGAGTGTGGAGTAAGAGAAAAGTTTGAATTTTTTAATGGTAAAATGACCTTCTGGACCCCTGTACTATGTTGGTTTTGTAAGTTGGACACTTCTACATACATGTTTGTCATCTGGACCCTAAAACCCACTAAAAAATAATATTTTAAACCCTTTTTTAGTGAGTGTAACACACTCTCTCCCACGTCAGCTGACACGTCTGCCACGTCATTTAAAAAAAATATTACATTAAATTTTAAGTCATTTTTAAAATGCTACATAACAAATTAACTATTAGAATTAATTTAATTAATTAAGAAAAATTTATAAATTGTAGAAAATTTTGAATAATCATATTTTTATTTTTGCTCACAAATTAAACA
>NC_061116.1:204155778-204163343 GCF_002878395.1 Capsicum annuum | reverse complement strand
TTTAGATTTAAGGAAAATAAGTTGATTTGAAAAATATTTTTCAAAAATATAAGCCAACCAAACTTAAGAAAACACGAAAACAAAATGTTTTCCTTCATACCAAACACACCCTAAAAGTTGAATGTTGGGAACATGAAGCCCAAACAAATTGGCATCCAATAGCCTAATCGTTCAAAACTGACGAAAATAGATGAAAATCTGAATGTTCTCACTCAATTTTCAGTCACGATGGATTTCAGTTTCTCATTTGATAATACATTCTCTATGTTATTCTGAACGAGTGTCGTTGAAATCATTGAAAATACCGATATAAGGTTATATATATAAAGTTTGAGGACGATTGAAGGTGAGTTGAAGTAGTTTGAATCAAAATTTATATCGGCAGTGGATATCATGTTTTCATGGATATACACAGTATTTTAGAAGGCAGTTCATGGATATATATGTACACAAAAGTGAGATACATTAGATGTCAATAAAAGATACACACAGATACACAGATATACATTAGATATACACCTATAAACCCATCATAACCACCAAATTCTATCAAAATCGCTCCAAAAGATGTCTCAAAAGCTATTTTAGCAACACTCATTCGATTTAAAAACACTTTCGAATTTTGAAGTTCAAATACACGAACTTCAAAGTTCAATAATGTCATTTCTAATTCTACTTTTCTTCTATTTCCTGCAAATATCCGCAAGAAGAAGAATATGCACATTCAATTCAAAACCAATAGAGGGAGAGAGAGGGTATAAGGAGGAGGCATGATAATAATTTATTAAATTAAAATTACCCTTTAATATATAAAGTATCGTATCAAGAAAACGAAAAGGATGTCGATGAAAAGTGAAGGGAACATTGTTTTCAAATCTAAATTAACGTGTGTGGCTTTAGCTAAGTTAGTTCTACTTGTTCTCTCTTTTCTCTCTCTTTTTTCTGGTTAAACATACTTATGACATGATATTTTTCATTGAGATCTTACCAGTTAATCCTATAATCCAACCGATCGATAACATCAATAACCAATTAATTGATATCTTAACAACTTTTTAACGATTTAACATGTCTATAAATTGATCGTCTATAACTTTCTAAATCGAATCAAACTAAGTGATATGCAACCCTAGATACACCTAAAATCTCTTTTTGGATTGAATATCAAGTACTAATGAAAATAATTCGATAATATATTTTCTTAAAAAATTATAATTTGTCTTTAAGGTTGTTAATTGATATTATGCAAACCATACTTTAATGAGTGGCCCAAAAGAAAGTGTATTTTTTTGTGGAGTTCAGCCTGAGCCAGTGAAGCCCAAAATTCAAATAGCGGAGGAGGCAGTTCCGTTCTCTTTTGTGGGCTCCACACCTCAACGGGCCTCAGCGAAAGTGACTAGTCCATCAAAAGCAACCCCTTAAAATTTCAAAATAAATGGAGGTCAATATAGCCAGAGGTGTGTTTGATTTATTATCAGTTTAATTTATATATATCAATAAAATTTAAAATTATTATTATATAATTATAGATAAAAATATAATTTTAATGGCCTTATTGGATCATTATTTTAATAATTAACTAAAATCAAAAAAGCCAATCGATAGCTCAATCAAACAAGTTATAAAATTATTTAAAAGTCTTCAATCCAATGACTCAATATCAATATAATAGTAATATTTTCATTGATTCGATTTATATTGAATCGACTTTTACATATTCCTAAATATAGCCTTCTGTCTCGTTTTACCTGACAAATTATTCATTTTAATTCGTTCCAAAAAATGTCATTTTATTTTATTTTACACTACTTAGAAATGATTTAGCATCACATATTATGCTGTAACACATGAAATATGATGGAAGGAGTAATAATTTGAGCTCCACTCCCTCATCAGATCGAACCGCTGAAACGTCGCCGTACTGTTGGTCCAACCAAACTTCAACTCCCAGTCTCTTCTGTTCTTCCCCAAAATCCCAGTTATATATAGAGAGAGAGAGGGAGAGAGGGAGAGAGGGAGAGAGAGAGAGAGAGATTTTGCGTCTCATTTTTCGAATTTGTTGTTATTTGGAAACCCTAACAATTTGGGATTTAGGAAAGTATTGAGAGAGATTTGGTGGTTTTGAGGAATAATGGTGGGTGCATCACCACTGGCAGGATTACAAGATCATGTGAAATTGGCTAGAGAATATGCTGTTGAAGGTCTTTATGATACTTCCGTTATCTTCTTCGATGGCGCTATTGCTCAGATCAATAAGTAAGTATTCTAACTCACTCAGATCAACTGATAAACTTGCTGTCATGTGACCACCAGGTCACGGGTCTTGCAGATATGCAATGTAAGGTTGTGTACAATAGAGCCTTGTTGCTCGGACCCCGCGCATAGTGGGAGCTTTAGTGTATGGGGCTGCCCGCCCCTTTTTATGAACACTCGTCTTATTATCAGATAGATCCCTTGTGCGTGTTGTATGTTGAGTTTCGTGTTTATTTAGGAGCTACTTGTGGAGTTAGTTCGCAAATGGGGGGCCAAATTACGAAATGTCTGTTCCATTTTAGGCTGTGTTTGGTATGACTGTTAAATGTTTTGTTTCAGTGAATCATTTCCCATGTATAAGATGTATTCAAACTAAAAGGGAGAATAACTTCTGTCACTTATGAGCAGAGAGATTATTTTTTATGAGTAAAAGAGAAAATTTTATTTGTTTTACTGCTAGTTTTGGCTACTGATGAATGCAATTCAGATCGTATTATTTTGTTGTAGTTACTGTTCAGTATGCTTCGTGATGCTTTCGCTTCCATTTATTTTCTTTCTGGATTCTTATGGACTGTTTTTCTTGAGCCGAGGGTTTATCGGAAACAATCCCTCTACCTTTGAAGTAGGGGTTAGGTCTGCATAAACTCTACGCTCCCCAAACCCCACTTTGTGGGACTATACGCTCCCCAGACCCTACTTTGTGGGCTATATGCTCCCCAGACACCCCACTTTGTGGGACTGTATTGGGTATGCTGTTGTTGTTGTATGAATGCAACTTAGGTACCTGATCTGATACTGGAGTATGGAGAAACCACTGGTTTTGATTATTTGTTTCATAATATTGCTTGTATTATCCATTTTTTTGGCGGATGTTGAAGCTTGAAGGAGTATCCATACTGAAATGGATGCTTTAATGTGTCCTTAGTTGTTCCTTGTAAACTTATTTACTCCCTTCGTTTCAATTTGATTGTCCGATTTTGACTTGACGTAGAGTTTAAGAAAGTAAAGATGTTTGAATCTTGCGGTCTTAAATTAAAGATATATGGAATGTACCAAAAATGTGTTTTAATCTTGTGGTCTTAAACATGACACATGGAAAGTTAAAATTAAAGAGTTGCCAAAAAAGGAAAGAGACATTCATATTTAAACGGACTAAATAGGAAAGCAGGACAAACAAATTGAAATGGAGAGAGTGTAATATTGTATATACAACTCTGAGTAGTTAATCCAAGATGCTTTCAGGCCTTTCGACTGAGCTTGTCTCTTCTTTTTGTCTATGCATAGGCACGTTAACACACTTGATGACCCTTTGATTCGTTCAAAATGGATGAATGTAAAGAAAGCAATTACCGAAGAAACTGAGGTAGTGAAACAATTGGATGCCGAGAAAAGGGCTTTTAAGGAGGTTCCTATGGGTAGACGTCCTAATTCACCTCCCATTTCAACAAAGTCATCTTCTTTTGTCTTTCAACCGCTTGATGAGTACCCCACCTCATCCGGTGCTCCAATGGATGACCCTGATGTTTGGAGACCACCAAGTCGAGACACAACAAGAAGACCTGGAAGAGCCGGTCAGGGAGGTATGAGAAAGTCCCCACAAGATGGAGCCTGGGCTCGTGGATCTACTACGAGGACTGGAACCACAGGCCGTGGGGGAAGGACGAGTGGCTCTACTAAGGCTACTACTGGGGTTCGATCTTCAACTACTGGGAAGAAAGGACCTGGAAAATCTGCAAAATCCGATTCTACGGTAAATTATACTGGACTGTATTATGTTTTTATTTTTGTTAGTCTGTAATAGCCCTCTGTATCAAATTATTCACCGGTAATTCCCATGTCTTTTCTCTGTTTTGAAGCTTGCCGTTAGTCATTAGCTTAATTTTTATGTTGTATGTGGCACGCTCTAAAGGTCAATTTTTTATCATATATGTAGTTTGTTCGAGCAATGGTGGCTTGTAGTCGTTTCCTTATATGTAAATGTTCATGTTGAATAGAAGGTCAATTGGCATCATAATGCTTTCTATTACCTTAACTCTTACTTCTGTCCTTGTTAGGCCATCTATTGTGCATTGAATCTGAAATTATTTGTTAAGAACTTCTATTCCAATTGCTAGGATGGTGAACCTGAAGAGGGGAAGAGTAAAAAAGGTCAGTACGAGGGGCCTGATGCGGACCTGGCTGCTATGCTTGAGAGGGATGTCTTGGATAACAGCCCTGGTGTGAGATGGGACGATGTTGCTGGGTTAAGTGAAGCCAAAAGACTTTTGGAGGAAGCAGTTGTTCTCCCATTGTGGATGCCAGAATATTTCCAGGTAACTTAGTTGGATTGGAAAGGGGCATTTTGTGGAATGCTTATTTATCTTTACGTTTTAGTCATTAATGGAGCATATGTACAAGTGAAGTATCTTTACGCTTTAGTCATTAATGGAGCATATGTACAAGTGAAGATTCAAATACAGATGAGTTAAACGAAGTTTCTTATGATAAGAATCTGAAAACGTTATATCATTTTAGGCAACAATACCTAGTGGTTACTTTAGCAATACTTTTTTTCTAAATGTGAGATTTTGTGTTAATATTATGTTCACGGGGCTATCTAAAGGGATATGATGTAATATTCCATTTATATGCATCTTGACACACTTTTTAGTGATGAGGCATGTATCCTTGCAGGGAATCAGGAGACCGTGGAAGGGTGTTCTTATGTTTGGGCCTCCTGGAACTGGGAAAACGCTTTTGGCGAAGGCTGTTGCTACAGAGTGTGGGACGACATTTTTCAATGTTTCTTCTGCCACCTTGGCTTCAAAATGGCGTGGGGAGAGTGAACGCATGGTGCGATGCTTGTTTGATCTTGCTCGCTCGTATGCTCCCAGTACAATTTTCATTGATGAGATTGATTCTCTTTGTAATGCTCGAGGGTGAGGACTGTGTCTATTTTTAAGATACTACCTAAATAGTTTTAGCTGACCTCTGCTTGGTTAAATGTTTCTTTTGAAGAATATGCATGATGTTTTACAGTAGTCTTGGATATAAAAATCTGTACTTTTATATGATGTTTTATAGTAGTTTTGGATATATAAAGCCTTTATTTTCATCTTTTCAAACATAGTACAGGCAGCTTAACTTTTTGAATGAGTAAGGTTGTGTCAAACTGCTTGTCTGGTGTGCTTTATCTGTGAGTTAATTATGGTATGTTAAATAATTTCTTACTCTTTTTGAGGTTGAACCCGAGATAATTGTTGGATCGCTTTTCAGGGGTTCAGGAGAGCATGAATCATCCCGAAGGGTGAAGTCTGAACTTCTTGTTCAGGTAGATGGTGTAAGCAACTCTGCCACTAATGAAGATGGCACTCGGAAGATTGTAATGGTTTTAGCAGCTACAAACTTCCCATGGGACATAGATGAGGCATTAAGGTTGTATCTTATTGTATTCATTCTTTTCCTTTATTTCATTGATATGCATGTGAATATGTCCTTGACTTAATTCTGTTAATGGAAATTCAGGAGACGTTTGGAAAAACGTATATATATTCCGTTACCTAACTTTGAGAGCCGGAAGGAGCTTATAAAGATAAATTTAAAAAGTATTGAGGTATGTGCTTCAATGCTTTCTCAATCTTCTTTATCTTCTCATGTATGTGCCTGTAAGCTCATGCGGCTGTAGCTACTTTTGAATATAATATTTCTCTTTACTGCTGAGTGCTGTATCGCCCTTGTAGTATTAATTGTTTTTATCAAAGTTATGTTTACTATGTGAAATTTCTGTGTTACGATTTGATGCATGTTTATCAATCTTGGTAGCATGGTTAGTAATTCTTTCAGCTGAGTACTGTGGCATACCTAATGGTTTGCAGCCTAAAATTCTAATGGAACTTAGAAGAGTTGAATGGAAAAGACCAATAACAAGAAAGCCAAGGAGATATCAAGCAATATAACATACATTTATTCAGTTGAGTACTGTGGCATTCCCAATGGTTTGCTGCCTAAAATTCTAATGGAACTTAGAAGAGTTGAATGGAAAAGATCAATAACAAGAAAGCCAAGGAGATATCAAGCAATATAACATACATTTATTCAGTTGAGTACTGTGGCATACCCAATGGTTTGCAGCCTAAAATTCTAATGGAACTTAGAAGAGTTGAATGGAAAAGACCAATAACAAGTAAGCCAAGGAGATATCAAGCAATATAACATACATTTATTCAGTTATTTTGCTGTTCCTTCATCAAAAACATACATTCATTCTGCTGTCTTGTATCAGATGAATTAAAGCCGACTTTAGAAACAATATGTTCTATTGAAAATCTGTCTTAAGTAAATGTGTTCTGATACAGTGATACCTGCGAAAAGATGTTGTCATTAACGGATTAAAGAAATGATCCTTTTAGGTGCTTGTCAGATAAGTAATGATGTAGCAATTCTTTGGTGAAGGTTGACATATTAGGCTTTGGAAAATGTCACTCCAAACACTTGCTATGCAATGTTGAACTTTAAATGTCTTTTTACTGCAATTTGGTGAATAAAGTAAGTGATGTGTTTTCAGAAGGGCAGGTAATGATCCTTTTAGGTGGTTGTTAGATAAGTAATGATGTAGCAATTCTTTGGTGAAGGTTGGCATATTAGGCTTTGGAAAATGTCACTCCAAACACTTGCTATGCAATGTTGAACTTTAGATGTCTTTTTACTGCAATTTGGTGAATAAAGTAAGTGATGTGTTTGCAGAAGGGCAGGTTTTAGTGATAATACTAGCGCTATGACTCTGATGTGTTAGTTGATTATAAGAATACAGTCTTTTTATGGTTTAATCTACAACAGCAACAACAACAATCTACCCTGTATATTCCCACCAAGTGGGGTCTAGGGTGGGTAAGTGTACGCAGTCCACACCACTACCTCAGATGTGCGATAGAGGGGCTGGTTCCGATAGACCCCCGACTCAATATATAACAGTCTAGAAAAGAAATACTAGAGGGACAAGAAACAATAGGAATGACCACACCCAATAATAACATAAACAAGACTCACTAAGTAATACAACAAATAGTAACACACACTGAAATAATACTAATACTATAACTACAAGCACGACTAACAAAACGAAGACCTCCTACCTACTAACAATGACACATCCTTCCTACTATCCTTCTACCCTAATCCGCCTCCTCCCCAACTTCCTATCTAGGGTCGTGTCCTCGGTAAGCTGAAGTTGCTCCATGTCCTGTCTAATCACTTCCCTCCAGTATATCCGTGCCCCTCCTCATCACATGCCCAAACCATTTTAACGTTGAAAGCAATTGGGGGGGGGGGGGGGG
>NC_061116.1:204145417-204155678 GCF_002878395.1 Capsicum annuum | reverse complement strand
GGGGGGGGGGGGGGGGGGGGGGGATTACTCCTTTTTCGACCAGACAATCGACTGTTGATTGCAGTAATGAAAACTTCACAAACTAAATTGCTGAAAGTAAATAACAGACGTTTTATACTGGTTGAGATCTCTAATTAGTCTTACTCCTGTCCCCTTGGGTTGCAAGAGATTCTACTAGTTCTTTGTAAATAATATCAAAGTACAAGATTGAGTCAAGCTTTTTGGCTTTGACTCACACTCTATTCTTTCCTTTCACACTTTGATACAATGCCTCATCAACTATGTGTTTCTCTCCTCTCTTTTTAATAGCACAGTAAACCTTTTAGAAAATACAATGCTGGAGTAAAGTAGAGCAAAAAACTAGAGAAGATTGAGACAAGTGTATGTCTTTTTCTTAGATTATGTAATAGTGGTTGGGACTACTACTAGCCGTTGGAAGATAGTTATCAAGGCAACCCAAAAGATTTTTCTTCTTAGAAAAAGTTAGAAAAAGGAATAATGAATATTCAATTTCCAGGAACAGATAAATACTAAAAGGAAAAAATCTGTCTAGAGAAGACTAAAGGGATGCGAAAATTCCATGAAATATGCGCCATAATTAATGCAGATGCTTCTTCCTTTTTGATTAAATCTTGTAGGATGCTTCTTTTTTTTTGTGTTTTTGACAGAAGATTTTCTGCAATCAAGCTCATGATCATTCATCAAAACGTAACAATATCAAACCTCACTTTCCGTATCTTGGCTTCCACCGACGCCACTCCTACATTATCTCGAATAACCTTGTTTCTAATCATATCCTTCCTCGTACACCCACGTATCCACCGTAGCATTCTCATCTCCACCACCTTCATCTTTTGGATGTGAGATTTCGTGACTGGCCAACATTCCACCCTATGCAACATAGCTGGTCTAAATACGACCCTGTAGAACTTGCCTTTGAGTTTAGGGAGTACCTTCTTGTCACACAAGATTCCGGATACGAGACTCCATTTCATCCACCCTACCTAATCAGGTGAGTGATGTCCTCTTTAATCTCACCATGCCCCTGAATCATAGATCCAAGATACTTGAAACTCTCTCTCTTCTGGATGGCCCGAGTATCAAGCTTAACAATCACATCAGTGATCAGCCTCATGCCTCATGCAACGCCTTGCTAAACTTACACTTCAAGTATTCCGTTTTGGCCCTACTCAACCTAAACCCTTTAGACTTGAGGGTTTGCCTCCAAACCTCCAACTTAGCATTAACTCCGCCACGGGTCTCATCAATCAAGACCAAGACTACATCATCCGCAAATATCAAACACCAAGGCACCTCACCTTAACTTTGCAAAGTCAAAACATCCATTACCAAGGCAAATTATAATGATTTTTTTTTTTATGGTTTAATCTAGCTGTTTTATGTAATATATGCTGATTTGTAGTTGAAATTTCTTATGGCTTGTTATATGGGTAAAGTATTCCGTACCCTTGCATTTACTTGTGCAAAACTTTAAATTATAGTTTGTCCAACCTAGAAATTGCATCCGTTCCATGTACCAATGATTAATGTCCAAGAGTTGCTTCTCAAAAATGAAAAAAGCAAGTTTTAGGACTGCTAATGACAGGGGGACTTGGTCTCAGATGTTTGACTTTGCAGAATACTCTACATCCTTGATATTTCACTAAGTTCTTCTGCAGGACCAGTGGATGAGGGGTAAACATCAATAGCTTTCTTTTTAGTTAAGATAACGCCTCCATGTGAATTTTTCTTTTTCTTCTGAATTTGATACAAGCATACTTTTGCTTCAATGTCTCAAGGGGTCGACATTGTGAAAATGTACTTCTCTATTTGTGCAACTGGTGTATTTTTAATTGGATTCTGCCTAGTTTATCTATTTTGTTGAATGAATCTTTCTTTTAGTGAAGTGCAAATATTTGCCTGTGACATCAGGTAGCGGCAGATGTGGACATTGATGAAGTAGCTCGTAAAACAGAGGGATATAGTGGAGACGACCTTACAAATGTTTGCCGAGATGCTTCTATGAATGGAATGAGGCGAAAGATAGCTGGGAAGACACGTGAGGAGATTAAGAACATGGCCAAGGATGACATTGCTAAGGATCCTGTTGCTATGTGCGACTTCGTAGAAGCTATTTCCAAAGTTCAACCGAGTGTCTCAGCAGCTGACATTGAAAAACATGAGAAATGGTTTGCAGAATTTGGATCAGCTTAGGATAATTTTGATGTTAGCAATTCATTTAGTTTCCTTTCGTCTGTCCATATTTGGAAGTGTTGGTTCTTCTTTCTTGTGTACTATTCGATCTTTTGATCAGCACCTGGACTGATCGACTTATGTAAAATGACAAATCACCGGGTTTTATGCCTCATTGTTCATGGGTCTATTGGATTTTTATTTTCTTTCAATTGGTTTACTATTTAGCTGTCGTGGAACTGCCAATTGAAATTATGTGATGGGTGGAGGCGCTTAACTTTGTAGCACTTTGTGTCTGTAATTTTATTATTTAATTTCAATCTACATTTTTTTTTCTTAGGAATATTGCTCCTGCCTATGCAAGTATCTGTGGATCCTCTCATAGTACCAAATACAACATCAACAAATGGACAGTCCATACCACAACCCTCAGAGGTGAGGTAGACATAGACAGGCTATTTCCGATAAACCCCCAGCTCGTCTCATAGTACTAAATGTATCGTGAAAATCATAGTTTATACCTTATAAAGCCAGCTCTCAAGAACCTTATTATAGCAATTTCACTATATTACAGTGTTGACAATAGAATGATGAACATCCAAATTACAGCTTTGGATGGGTCTTCACAAATGGAAAATAGTATACTGAACTATAGGTCAATGCCGAGCTACCTACACCTTTTTGATCTGTCCAAAACAAAGTAGCATTACTTGATTGAAAGCACACTGTTTCACATTCCACAATAAGGCCGAACTAAAAAGGCTGCCCCCACCTCATGTTCAACTTGGACAGGCTGAAATCTTTTGTGAGCTGAAATGTTTTGTGACGGTGATGCACATCCAAAATTTAAACGACCTCAAATTTTTTAAAAAATATTTCAGGATAAGTGCCCAAGGTGAATCAAATCCCCTTTGGAAAAGGCAACAAAGTTTAAGCAAATTTCTTTTCTACCGCTAGTCCAAGAGCTTACTTAGCTACTGGGCTCCCAACAAATATTTGTTATATATGTAATGGATTTCTGGATATAATAAAAAGGTTTGTAATGGTGTTTTACAGTTAACACACACATGGAACAGCATAGCCTTTCATGTTTTAGATTCACAATATGAATTGTTTAATTAAAACTGGACCTGTCAATAGTACTTTAAAGCAACACAGCTCAAAGAAGATGCACTTCTGGACCTCCTAAATAACTTCAGGAACTCAACTTAAGGAATCACAGTACAAATCATTCCTACCAGCTAACACTAAATGAACATTTTATCTCACAGATGCTCGTAGTCGAAGTAATACAAAAAAAACTAAGGGATCATCATACTCTTAGGAGTGAAAGGAAAGCAAGTGAACTTTAGAATATGATAGGCCAGCACTTGGCGTTCTAAAAATGCTCAAGTAGAGGTAAGTTAGAATACAAAATGCAGGATCATGCTATATTCCAGCATCCCTGTTCTATGCCAATTCCATGAAAAGAGATATTTTTTTCTAAAAGTATTCTTTCTAAAGACTGCCCTTGTCAACTGATGTTTCAACAAAAAAGTAACCCTTTTTCTTCAGGAGAAGGATGGCCAGTCTGCCTATTTCTTCGTGTCCGATATAGTAAGTTCATATTATTAGAAGTTAAACTACCATCAACCAACAGATATTATTAGTTGGAAACGCATAAGACTGACTCAGTATATCTGAAAACAATCTGATTCAAAAATAAAAAGAATATTAAATCACAGATATCTTATATAAGCTTCATCTAAAATACATGTACGTCCAGATTAAGAAGTCAATACAAATAGATGATTTGGTTGTGTATTTCACCAGGAAATTGAATGCACAATATTCACAAAAGTTAACAATCTAGATCATAAGAGAGAGTGATATGGAAGAGTTTCGATAGGTAAATGAATTGAGTCTACAATAAAGGGAAAGATAAAGGGAGGGACGGAGATCGCGAGGGATGCACAACAAACTGAAGGCAAATAACACCTAAATCAGTTAGAGACTAGATTGTGAATGCATGCTCATTCGACATCTCAATGCTTGATCGTATTAGAATAAGAGTACATAGTGTTTCAGCTTTATCAAGCAAAAGAATAAAAGGACATACAACTTCATCTAAGATGAATATTCCCAAGGACAAATATCAGCAGTAAGGGTGTAATGCCTCCTCCATGAAGAGGACAAGAGATAAAGTATTTGATACGACCAGATTATAGGATTGATCAAAAGCAACAAATCCTCCTCTCTCCATGAGAGGAGGACAAAAGCTATTTCATTTATAACATCAAGTAACCAGAAGCATACTCAGTAAATCATTCAAAGACAGCATGATCTTATTCTTTCCTTGACGAATCTGTTACAAATACAATACGAAGATATGATCGAAAAATTGCTTACTAAGTAAAAGTCGTAACATCAAATAACCAGAACAAAGATCAAGTTGATCTTATTCTTTCCTTAATGAATCTATAATGATTACAATACGAAGATTTGACTGAAAAACTGTTTCCTAATATGCAGTAAAACTAGAATACAAAGTATTTGAATTGAAATAAATCGGTTACATCTCATAACGGAGACAATATAGATCGAAACAATATGGAAGACTAAATCAAGGGAACATAGCCCTCAAACATCTGAAGATGCACGTAACGAATCAGTTACCTTAAATATAAACTGTGGGAATCAATACCACGAGCTACATTGGCCTAATCCAACTTCTTCTCAGTCGCCTTCTTGTACTCCTCGAGCTCTTTCAACCACAAATCTCCAAATTCACAATCCTTCCAAGCCTCAAACCAAGGTCCACCAAGCGTATAATGAATTGCCTTAGGAAATGTAGCCGGATCACCCTCAACAAACTTATTATGCCCCACAAGAAAGTTCCAAACAAACGGAACTTCCCCAATCTCCCCATCTTCCAGCCACGTAAACCTATGAAGAAATGCCCCAGATTCAGTATTCACTATCTCAGGTGTCAACACCTTATTCTTAGGATGCCCACAATTGTAAAGAACCATTGATGACCAATTCTTCCTAGGATACACAGTTTGTACTGCCCCATCCATTTTCGTTGTCTCTTTCGGAGCATAGTCATGTTGTACACACATCAAAGCATATTTATCATCAACCATATCCCTTAATTCCTTAATATCTCCTAAGTACAAGAAATCACAATCAACAAACATAGCCCACCCTTCAAAATTAGCCAAATGGGGTGTCAAAAAACGCGAAAATGAAAACTCAGTGCTTTCCAATTTCCCTCTTTCACGCCAGTATAACTCTTTTCCCCTTAACTCAGATTGTTTAATGGGTATGATTTCAAGTGGGATTGAAGATCTTTTGAGAAGGGAATAACGACAGACCTCATATGCAACATCTTCACGTGGATCATAGCCTATGAAAATCTTGAATGGCTTCGAATTTGGGGCATTTTGTGAATGACCATTTCCATTAGAATGCACCACTGTCGACATTATAATTCAAGATTTCACCTGCAAAAATCAAGAAAATCAAAAGGCTACACAAAATGGAGCATTATAATCCAAGATTCGAACCTGAAAAACCAAGATTTCAACCTGCAAAGGGAAGAAAATCAAAACGGTACACAAAAACAAAATGATATTTTTCCTTAAAAAAAGTTGTATATTCTTTTGAATAAACTAGAGAAATGTGAAAGGCTGAAGCTTACCAAAAACAAGAGAGTAGATCGGTCTGGGTTTGGACTAGAATGAGAAAATAAAAGATTTTATTTTAGGAAAAAAAGGAGTCAAGATTTGTAGTAAAGAGAGAATTGTGGAGAAGGAAAGAATATATATATATATAGCACTGAGGAGAGGAGCTTGTACATCACTGATTTTTAATAAACAGAGGCTTTACAGTTGTACACGCGGGTGATTGGCAATCATATTCACAACCGACACCACCCTGATTTTCCCTAAAATCTGTGGACTCACAATACACGTATTTTTTCAGGATAGGTGGGTTTTCCAACAGTTGCACCAATTGTAATACTTCCACCTTCAATATCCACATTAAAGCCAGATTTTTTTTTATATACTCAAGATTCAAAACCAAGATGTTTAATTAAGGATAATGCAGTGTGAGACTGTACCATAATCCATGTTAATAAAAACTTATTTAATGTGTCAACAACAGTGGCGGAGTCGGGAAATTATTCACTAAAAGGGTTCATAAGTGAATATATAAATTAATCAAAGGGATTCGACATCTAATATATATACATTTTAATCATGCATATATAATATAATTTTTTGCTGACAAGGGTCCCCTCAGCAAAGGGTAGCTCCACCTCTGGTCAACAATAAGTATTCGGGATTTAATTTTGTAGCCTTAGATAAATTAGTGTTAACAATTTCGAATATATCATCTCATTTAATTAATGTATTAACAATAAGCTGTAATCGTATTAAATAAAGTGAGGAGATGCGAAAGGTTGGATATAGGAGGTACGAGGAGAGGTAGAGGTAGGTAAGCCTGTCAAGTGGGTCGGGCTGATCCGGCCCACTTAAAGGACCTGGCCCGGTAAGCCCTAGGGGGTTCCGAGTCTCGGGCTAATTATTTTTTTAATTTGGGCCCGATTAACACAGCCCGGACCTAGCCCGGTCCAGGCTCCCGACCCGGATTCATTTTTTTTTTTTTAGTTTTGGGCCAAACTAGCCGTTGGCCCAAGCCCCAACGACTATATAACCATTTTTTGGTCCAAATGGCTAGTTTGGGCCCATTTCTTAAAAAAAAAAATACTTTTAAAAATTATTTTTTAATCCCAAAATTTTTTTTATAAATACCCTACACCTTCAAATCATTTTTCACACAATTTTTCACTATCTCAAATCTCATTCTCTCTCAAATTTTATTCTCTCTCAAATCTCAAATCTCAATTCTCAAATATTCAATATATTTAATTTCTTAAAGTGTTCACTTTAATTTTTTAATTTTGCGTTTACAAAGTACGAGCGGAAGTTTCTAAAGTTGCAACCTTCGGATACTTTCAGAATTTGGTATTGTCGTTCCATCTCTTACATTTAATTTTTATTTATTGTATTAATTGTTTAATATTTAATTTTATTATATTTATGTATTTTGATTTTTTTTAGTTTAATTTAATTTATGCTATGGATAAATTAAGAATCCTCGCCACTAAAGGTGTTAAAATTTTTTGTCCCGAAAGTGGTAGTGGTAGTAAAAAATAAATTACTAGCGGTAGAGGTAGTTCAAGTAGTAGATATACCCGTGAGCCTTCGCCTCCGGTACCGCTTGGTACACCTTTTGAGGAAGAAATAGGTGTAGGTGCTCACGATATGGATTATGTAGAAGCTCAGAAAAATTATGGTATAGAAGAAGAAAATGAAGTATATGCGGTTAATTTAGACGAAGAAAATGAAAATGTTGGTGAGACACCCGCAGTAGAAAATGCTAACGTTAGATCCCGGTTAATCTCCCTCCCTGTCCTCCTCGTGTCACAAGACCACGTAAAATAACTAGTGTTGCATGACAATTTTTTTAACGTATATCAGAGATTGAGGTGCAATGCAATATTTGTCAACAAATATATAAGCATAGAAGCGAAGGCAAACAAGGGGGTACGGGTACGTTAATGAGACATATATGTGAAGCTCACGAAAGAGAGTTAAATATTGCATGAGGTGGTTGGGATGTTGGTGGGCCAACGCAAACTAGAATGGACCCAGCAACCGGTCAGGTAACAAAGAAGTATAATAAATTGAGGGACCGAAAAGAAATAGCTAAAATGATAGTTGTGGGTTGTTTGCCTTTTAGTTTTCCTTCTTCTGATGTCTTTATTCATTATATAGAAGCAATTTATAATCCTATGTTTAACGGTATTCCGAGAAGTACTTGTCGGTCTGATATTTTTAGACTTCATTCACAATATTATTTTTATTTATCAATATTATTAAAAATATTCAATGTAGATTGTCCTTAGCTTCTGATCTCGGTCGTGCTGTAAATAAAAATAATTATTTAACCGTTACTTGTCACTGGATGGATAGTAATTTTGTGATGCAAAAACGTATTCTTACTTTTTTATATGATGAAGATCGTAAACATACTGGAGATTTTACTGCTGATTCTATTGTTAAAGTTGCTGGATATTATGGTATTGAAAATAAAATTTTATGTATTGCTTTTGATAATGCTTCTAACAACAAGACTGCTATAAAAAAATTAAAATCTACATTATCTCCGCCGTTGCCTGAAATTTTTCATATTAAGTGTGCATGTCATATATATAATTTAATTGTAAAAGATGGTCTTGAGTTTTTTGAGCTTTATATTAAAAAAATTTGTCTTGCTGTTGGTTTTATTCAAGGAAATAATCGTAGATCGAGAATTAGAGAATTTAAAGTTAAATGTCAAGAAAATGGACTTGCACCGATATTGATGCCTAAGGAAATTGATATTAGATGGAATTCTATGTATGATTTTTTAAAAACTTATTATAAATATAGAATTCCTATTACACTAACTTTTAACCAACATTGCGGTTCATTTGCTGATTCTGCTGATTGCATGCTACATGATTCTGATTGAGTTGTGATTAAGGATCTTGTTAAGTTTTTAGAAAAATTTTATATTGCTACGGTTGAATTTTTCGGTGCTTATTATCCTACTGTTTGTAATATTTTGACATATATAGCCGACATTTCTGATTTGCTCAAAGAATATAAAAATAAGATGGTTATAAAGAAGCTGTTGGTGCTATGTTTGCTAAATTTAAAAAATATTTTTTTTGATTCCCCTATTTACTTGGTTGGTGCTATGTTAAATCCGTGCATGAAATATAATAATATGTGCCACTTTAGTATTATTATTTATACTAACTTGGAAATAAATATTAACCATGATTCTGAACAAGTACAACCTAATTTGTGAACGGCTATGAATGATGCAAAGGATTACACAGAAAAATTATATAATCACTATGCTGATTTATTTGATTTAGCTATACCTACAAATATCACTCTAACTGTCACTCCTCATCCTCTCGAGGAGCCATCATCTTCTAAAAGGCTGGCACATAGTGGTTTTCCTGATTCCTTTTATGATTTAACTTGTTGGAACAGTGTTGATGAGAGAGCTTACACATCAACTTATCGGGAAGAGCTGAAATATTATCTTTGATCGGCGCCAGAGGATCGCAGACGATGGATCAACACATTGGATTGGTGGGGGAGTAATGAAACACAATATCCTGTGCTTTCAAGATTAGCTAGAGATATCGTGAATGTTCCAATGTCAACCGTTGCAATGTTCCAATGTCAATCGTTGCATCAGAGAGCACCTTTAGTCAGGGACGATAGCAGCTTGGAGACAACCGACACTCATTGGGAAGCAATGCAATGAAAGTTCTAGTTTGCCCCAGAGATTGAATTAGAGCGGAAAGAAGAAACCAAGGAATGGAACCGGAACGAGCAACGAGCTGAAACTTGAAGAAATTATGTCTTCACGGGAGAACTCAGCAGAATCAAGTCCAATGCATGGTTTTGCCCCTGTTGACTTCGACTATCCTATGCAAGTTTCCGTTAATATTAACATGCATGAGTTAGAAAAAATGATGCATAATTTGTAGATTTTTCATTTATGTAAATTATAAATCTTGGATCATTTTGCAATCAATAAAATTCCCCAAATTCATTCACTCCTTAATCTTTACTTTTTATATTTTTTCATTTAATGATTTAAAATTTTAAATTGAATTTCTAGTTTTCTACTTTAAATTAAAAACTTACTTCTAAAATATTATTAATTTACTACCAAGTATTATTAATTTATTATATTAAGTAGCATATATTTTGTATATTTGTGTATATATGTTCTATAGATGTGTATATTTAACGTATACATGGGTATATGTTTTATAAATTAGTATATAACTATATCTATATTTATTTTAATGTATGTATATTGTAGTGTATTTAATTTAAAGTATTACATATACATAGCATAGAGTGTATATATGTGAATATATCTTCTATAGACGTGTATATTTAATGTATACATGTGTATATGTTTTATAAATTAGTATATAACTATA